>NC_092112.1:9952155-9969223 GCF_045679555.1 Salvelinus alpinus | reverse complement strand
TGTCTGTATCCTCCTGACTGGTGGTTCTTTACATACCTCTTGATCTGTCTGTATCCTCCTGACTGGTGGTTCTTTACATACCTCTTGATCCGTCTGTATCCTCCTGACTGGTGGTTCTTTACATACCTCTTGATCCGTCTGTATCCTCCTGACTGGTGGTACTTTACATACCTCTTGATCCTCCTGACTGGTGGTTCTTTACATACCTCTTGATCTGTCTGTATCCTCCTGACTGGTGATTCTTTACATACCTCTTGATCTGTCTGTATCCTCCTGACTGGTGGTTCTTTACATACCTCTTGATCTGTCTGTATCCTCCTGACTGGTGGTTCGTTACATACCTCTTGATCCTCCTGACTGGTGGTTCTTTACATACCTGTTGATCTGTCTGTATCCTCCTGACTGGTGGTTCTTTACATACCTCTTGATCTGTCTGTATCCTCCTGACTGGTGGTTCTTTACATACCTCTTGATCTGTCTGTATCCTCCTGACTGGTGGTTCGTTACATACCTCTTGATCCGTCTGTATCCTCCTGACTGGTGGTTCGTTACATACCTCTTGATCTGTCTGTATCCTCCTGACTGGTGGTTCGTTACATACCTCTTGATCTGTCTGTATCCTCCTGACTGGTGGTTCGTTACATACCTCTTGATCTGTCTGTATCCTCCTGACTGGTGGTTCGTTACATACCTCTTGATCCTCCTGACTGGTGGTTCTTTACATACCTGTTGATCTGTCTGTATCCTCCTGACTGGTGGTTCGTTACATACCTCTTGATCTGTCTGTATCCTCCTGACTGGTGGTTCGTTACATACCTCTTGATCCTCCTGACTGGTGGTTCGTTACATACCTCTTGATCCTCCTGACTGGTGGTTCGTTACATACCTCTTGATCTTCCTGACTGGTGGTTCTTTACATACCTCTTGATCTGTCTGTATCCTCCTGACTGGTGGTTCTTTACATACCTCTTGATCCGTCTGTATCCTCCTGGCTGGTGGTTCTTTACATACCTCTTGATCCGTCTGTATCCTCCTGACTGGTGGTTCGTTACATACCTCTTGATCTGTCTGTATCCTCCTGACGGGTGGTTCGTTACATACCTCTTGATCTGTCTGTATCCTCCTGACTGGTGGTTCGTTACATACCTCTTGATCTGTCTGTATCCTCCTGACTGGTGGTTCGTTACATACCTCTTGATCCTCCTGACTGGTGGTTCTTTACATACCTGTTGATCTGTCTGTATCCTCCTGACTGGTGGTTCGTTACATACCTCTTGATCTGTCTGTATCCTCCTGACTGGTGGTTCGTTACATACCTCTTGATCTGTCTGTATCCTCCTGACTGGTGGTTCGTTACATACCTCTTGATCCTCCTGACTGGTGGTTCGTTACATACCTCTTGATCCTCCTGACTGGTGGTTCTTTACATACCTCTTGATCTGTCTGTATCCTCCTGACTGGTGGTTCTTTACATACCTCTTGATCCGTCTGTATCCTCCTGGCTGGTGGTTCTTTACATACCTCTTGATCCGTCTGTATCCTCCTGACTGGTGGTTCGTTACATACCTCTTGATCTGTCTGTATCCTCCTGACTGGTGGTTCGTTACATACCTCTTGATCCTCCTGACTGGTGGTTCGTTACATACCTCTTGATCCTCCTGACTGGTGGTTCGTTACATACCTCTTGATCCTCCTGACTGGTGGTTCTTTACATACCTCTTGATCTGTCTGTATCCTCCTGACTGGTGGTTCTTTACATACCTCTTGATCCGTCTGTATCCTCCTGGCTGGTGGTTCTTTACATACCTCTTGATCCGTCTGTATCCTCCTGACTGGTGGTTCGTTACATACCTCTTGATCTGTCTGTATCCTCCTGACGGGTGGTTCGTTACATACCTCTTGATCTGTCTGTATCCTCCTGACTGGTGGTTCGTTACATACCTCTTGATCTGTCTGTATCCTCCTGACTGGTGGTTCTTTACATACCTCTTGATCCTCCTGACTGGTGGTTCTTTACATACCTCTTGATCTGTCTGTATCCTCCTGACTGGTGGTTCTTTACATACCTCTTGATCTGTCTGTATCCTCCTGACTGGTGGTTCTTTACATACCTCTTGATCTGTCTGTATCCTCCTGACTGGTGGTTCGTTACATACCTCTTGATCTGTCTGTATCCTCCTGACTGGTGGTTCTTTACATACCTCTTGATCCGTCTGTATCCTCCTGACTGGTGGTTCTTTACATACCTCTTGATCCTCCTGACTGGTGGTTCTTTACATACCTCTTGATCTGTCTGTATCCTCCTGACTGGTGGTTCTTTACATACCTCTTGATCTGTCTGTATCCTCCTGACTGGTGGTTCTTTACATACCTCTTGATCCGTCTGTATCCTCCTGACTGGTGGTTCTTTACATACCTCTTGATCCGTCTGTATCCTCCTGACTGGTGGTACTTTACATACCTCTTGATCCTCCTGACTGGTGGTTCTTTACATACCTCTTGATCTGTCTGTATCCTCCTGACTGGTGGTTCTTTACATACCTCTTGATCCGTCTGTATCCTCCTGGCTGGTGGTTCTTTACATACCTCTTGATCCGTCTGTATCCTCCTGACTGGTGGTTCGTTACATACCTCTTGATCTGTCTGTATCCTCCTGACGGGTGGTTCGTTACATACCTCTTGATCTGTCTGTATCCTCCTGACTGGTGGTTCGTTACATACCTCTTGATCTGTCTGTATCCTCCTGACTGGTGGTTCTTTACATACCTCTTGATCCTCCTGACTGGTGGTTCTTTACATACCTCTTGATCTGTCTGTATCCTCCTGACTGGTGGTTCTTTACATACCTCTTGATCTGTCTGTATCCTCCTGACTGGTGGTTCTTTACATACCTCTTGATCTGTCTGTATCCTCCTGACTGGTGGTTCGTTACATACCTCTTGATCTGTCTGTATCCTCCTGACTGGTGGTTCTTTACATACCTCTTGATCCGTCTGTATCCTCCTGACTGGTGGTTCTTTACATACCTCTTGATCCTCCTGACTGGTGGTTCTTTACATACCTCTTGATCTGTCTGTATCCTCCTGACTGGTGGTTCTTTACATACCTCTTGATCTGTCTGTATCCTCCTGACTGGTGGTTCTTTACATACCTCTTGATCCGTCTGTATCCTCCTGACTGGTGGTTCTTTACATACCTCTTGATCCGTCTGTATCCTCCTGACTGGTGGTACTTTACATACCTCTTGATCCTCCTGACTGGTGGTTCTTTACATACCTCTTGATCTGTCTGTATCCTCCTGACTGGTGATTCTTTACATACCTCTTGATCTGTCTGTATCCTCCTGACTGGTGGTTCTTTACATACCTCTTGATCTGTCTGTATCCTCCTGACTGGTGGTTCGTTACATACCTCTTGATCCTCCTGACTGGTGGTTCTTTACATACCTGTTGATCTGTCTGTATCCTCCTGACTGGTGGTTCGTTACATACCTCTTGATCTGTCTGTATCCTCCTGACTGGTGGTTCGTTACATACCTCTTGATCTGTCTGTATCCTCCTGACTGGTGGTTCGTTACATACCTCTTGATCTGTCTGTATCCTCCTGACTGGTGGTTCGTTACATACCTCTTGATCCTCCTGACTGGTGGTTCTTTACATACCTGTTGATCTGTCTGTATCCTCCTGACTGGTGGTTCGTTACATACCTCTTGATCTGTCTGTATCCTCCTGACTGGTGGTTCGTTACATACCTCTTGATCCTCCTGACTGGTGGTTCGTTACATACCTCTTGATCCTCCTGACTGGTGGTTCGTTACATACCTCTTGATCCTCCTGACTGGTGGTTCTTTACATACCTCTTGATCTGTCTGTATCCTCCTGACTGGTGGTTCTTTACATACCTCTTGATCCGTCTGTATCCTCCTGGCTGGTGGTTCTTTACATACCTCTTGATCCGTCTGTATCCTCCTGACTGGTGGTTCGTTACATACCTCTTGATCTGTCTGTATCCTCCTGACGGGTGGTTCGTTACATACCTCTTGATCTGTCTGTATCCTCCTGACTGGTGGTTCGTTACATACCTCTTGATCTGTCTGTATCCTCCTGACTGGTGGTTCGTTACATACCTCTTGATCCTCCTGACTGGTGGTTCTTTACATACCTGTTGATCTGTCTGTATCCTCCTGACTGGTGGTTCGTTACATACCTCTTGATCTGTCTGTATCCTCCTGACTGGTGGTTCGTTACATACCTCTTGATCCTCCTGACTGGTGGTTCGTTACATACCTCTTGATCCTCCTGACTGGTGGTTCGTTACATACCTCTTGATCCTCCTGACTGGTGGTTCTTTACATACCTCTTGATCTGTCTGTATCCTCCTGACTGGTGGTTCTTTACATACCTCTTGATCCGTCTGTATCCTCCTGGCTGGTGGTTCTTTACATACCTCTTGATCCGTCTGTATCCTCCTGACTGGTGGTTCGTTACATACCTCTTGATCTGTCTGTATCCTCCTGACTGGTGGTTCGTTACATACCTCTTGATCCTCCTGACTGGTGGTTCGTTACATACCTCTTGATCCTCCTGACTGGTGGTTCGTTACATACCTCTTGATCCTCCTGACTGGTGGTTCTTTACATACCTCTTGATCTGTCTGTATCCTCCTGACTGGTGGTTCTTTACATACCTCTTGATCCGTCTGTATCCTCCTGGCTGGTGGTTCTTTACATACCTCTTGATCCGTCTGTATCCTCCTGACTGGTGGTTCGTTACATACCTCTTGATCTGTCTGTATCCTCCTGACGGGTGGTTCGTTACATACCTCTTGATCTGTCTGTATCCTCCTGACTGGTGGTTCGTTACATACCTCTTGATCTGTCTGTATCCTCCTGACTGGTGGTTCGTTACATACCTCTTGATCCTCCTGACTGGTGGTTCTTTACATACCTGTTGATCTGTCTGTATCCTCCTGACTGGTGGTTCGTTACATACCTCTTGATCTGTCTGTATCCTCCTGACTGGTGGTTCGTTACATACCTCTTGATCCTCCTGACTGGTGGTTCGTTACATACCTCTTGATCCTCCTGACTGGTGGTTCGTTACATACCTCTTGATCCTCCTGACTGGTGGTTCTTTACATACCTCTTGATCTGTCTGTATCCTCCTGACTGGTGGTTCTTTACATACCTCTTGATCCGTCTGTATCCTCCTGGCTGGTGGTTCTTTACATACCTCTTGATCCGTCTGTATCCTCCTGACTGGTGGTTCGTTACATACCTCTTGATCTGTCTGTATCCTCCTGACTGGTGGTTCGTTACATACCTCTTGATCCTCCTGACTGGTGGTTCGTTACATACCTCTTGATCCTCCTGACTGGTGGTTCGTTACATACCTCTTGATCCTCCTGACTGGTGGTTCTTTACATACCTCTTGATCTGTCTGTATCCTCCTGACTGGTGGTTCTTTACATACCTCTTGATCCGTCTGTATCCTCCTGGCTGGTGGTTCTTTACATACCTCTTGATCCGTCTGTATCCTCCTGACTGGTGGTTCGTTACATACCTCTTGATCTGTCTGTATCCTCCTGACGGGTGGTTCGTTACATACCTCTTGATCTGTCTGTATCCTCCTGACTGGTGGTTCGTTACATACCTCTTGATCTGTCTGTATCCTCCTGACTGGTGGTTCGTTACATACCTCTTGATCCTCCTGACTGGTGGTTCTTTACATACCTGTTGATCTGTCTGTATCCTCCTGACTGGTGGTTCGTTACATACCTCTTGATCTGTCTGTATCCTCCTGACTGGTGGTTCGTTACATACCTCTTGATCCTCCTGACTGGTGGTTCGTTACATACCTCTTGATCCTCCTGACTGGTGGTTCGTTACATACCTCTTGATCCTCCTGACTGGTGGTTCTTTACATACCTCTTGATCTGTCTGTATCCTCCTGACTGGTGGTTCTTTACATACCTCTTGATCCGTCTGTATCCTCCTGGCTGGTGGTTCTTTACATACCTCTTGATCCGTCTGTATCCTCCTGACTGGTGGTTCGTTACATACCTCTTGATCTGTCTGTATCCTCCTGACGGGTGGTTCGTTACATACCTCTTGATCTGTCTGTATCCTCCTGACTGGTGGTTCGTTACATACCTCTTGATCTGTCTGTATCCTCCTGACTGGTGGTTCGTTACATACCTCTTGATCCTCCTGACTGGTGGTTCTTTACATACCTGTTGATCTGTCTGTATCCTCCTGACTGGTGGTTCTTTACATACCTCTTGATCTGTCTGTATCCTCCTGACTGGTGGTTCTTTACATACCTCTTGATCTGTCTGTATCCTCCTGACTGGTGGTTCGTTACATACCTCTTGATCCGTCTGTATCCTCCTGACTGGTGGTTCGTTACATACCTCTTGATCTGTCTGTATCCTCCTGACTGGTGGTTCGTTACATACCTCTTGATCTGTCTGTATCCTCCTGACTGGTGGTTCGTTACATACCTCTTGATCTGTCTGTATCCTCCTGACTGGTGGTTCGTTACATACCTCTTGATCTGTCTGTATCCTCCTGACTGGTGGTTCGTTACATACCTCTTGATCCTCCTGACTGGTGGTTCTTTACATACCTGTTGATCTGTCTGTATCCTCCTGACTGGTGGTTCGTTACATACCTCTTGATCTGTCTGTATCCTCCTGACTGGTGGTTCGTTACATACCTCTTGATCCTCCTGACTGGTGGTTCGTTACATACCTCTTGATCCTCCTGACTGGTGGTTCGTTACATACCTCTTGATCCTCCTGACTGGTGGTTCTTTACATACCTCTTGATCTGTCTGTATCCTCCTGACTGTTGGTTCTTTACATACCTCTTGATCCGTCTGTATCCTCCTGGCTGGTGGTTCTTTACATACCTCTTGATCCGTCTGTATCCTCCTGACTGGTGGTTCGTTACATACCTCTTGATCTGTCTGTATCCTCCTGGCTGGTGGTTCGTTACATACCTCTTGATCTGTCTGTATCCTCCTGACGGGTGGTTCGTTACATACCTCTTGATCCTCCTGACTGGTGGTTCTTTACATACCTCTTGATCTGTCTGTATCCTCCTGACTGGTGGTTCTTTACATACCTCTTGATCCGTCTGTATCCTCCTGGCTGGTGGTTCTTTACATACCTCTTGATCTGTCTGTATCCTCCTGACTGGTGGTTCTTTACATACCTCTTGATCCTCCTGACTGGTGGTTCGTTACATACCTCTTGATCTGTCTGTATCCTCCTGACTGGTGGTTCTTTACATACCTCTTGATCCGTCTGTATCCTCCTGACTGGTGGTTCGTTACATACCTCTTGATTCTCCTGACTGGTGGTTCTTTACATACCTCTTGATCTGTCTGTATCCTCCTGACTGGTGGTTCTTTACATACCTCTTGATCTGTCTGTATCCTCCTGACTGGTGGTTCTTTACATACCTCTTGATCTGTCTGTATCCTCCTGACTGGTGGTTCGTTACATACCTCTTGATCTGTCTGTATCCTCCTGACTGGTGGTTCTTTACATACCTCTTGATCCGTCTGTATCCTCCTGACTGGTGGTTCTTTACATACCTCTTGATCCTCCTGACTGGTGGTTCTTTACATACCTCTTGATCCTCCTGACTGGTGGTTCTTTACATACCTCTTGATCTGTCTGTATCCTCCTGACTGGTGGTTCTTTACATACCTCTTGATCTGTCTGTATCCTCCTGACTGGTGGTTCTTTACATACCTCTTGATCCGTCTGTATCCTCCTGACTGGTGGTTCTTTACATACCTCTTGATCCGTCTGTATCCTCCTGACTGGTGGTTCTTTACATACCTCTTGATCCTCCTGACTGGTGGTTCTTTACATACCTCTTGATCTGTCTGTATCCTCCTGACTGGTGGTTCTTTACATACCTCTTGATCTGTCTGTATCCTCCTGACTGGTGGTTCTTTACATACCTCTTGATCTGTCTGTATCCTCCTGACTGGTGGTTCGTTACATACCTCTTGATCCTCCTGACTGGTGGTTCTTTACATACCTGTTGATCTGTCTGTATCCTCCTGACTGGTGGTTCTTTACATACCTCTTGATCTGTCTGTATCCTCCTGACTGGTGGTTCGTTACATACCTCTTGATCTGTCTGTATCCTCCTGACTGGTGGTTCGTTACATACCTCTTGATCTGTCTGTATCCTCCTGACTGGTGGTTCGTTACATACCTCTTGATCCTCCTGACTGGTGGTTCTTTACATACCTGTTGATCTGTCTGTATCCTCCTGACTGGTGGTTCGTTACATACCTCTTGATCTGTCTGTATCCTCCTGACTGGTGGTTCGTTACATACCTCTTGATCCTCCTGACTGGTGGTTCGTTACATACCTCTTGATCCTCCTGACTGGTGGTTCGTTACATACCTCTTGATCCTCCTGACTGGTGGTTCTTTACATACCTCTTGATCTGTCTGTATCCTCCTGACTGGTGGTTCTTTACATACCTCTTGATCCGTCTGTATCCTCCTGGCTGGTGGTTCTTTACATACCTCTTGATCCGTCTGTATCCTCCTGACTGGTGGTTCGTTACATACCTCTTGATCTGTCTGTATCCTCCTGACGGGTGGTTCGTTACATACCTCTTGATCTGTCTGTATCCTCCTGACTGGTGGTTCGTTACATACCTCTTGATCTGTCTGTATCCTCCTGACTGGTGGTTCGTTACATACCTCTTGATCCTCCTGACTGGTGGTTCTTTACATACCTGTTGATCTGTCTGTATCCTCCTGACTGGTGGTTCGTTACATACCTCTTGATCTGTCTGTATCCTCCTGACTGGTGGTTCGTTACATACCTCTTGATCCTCCTGACTGGTGGTTCGTTACATACCTCTTGATCCTCCTGACTGGTGGTTCGTTACATACCTCTTGATCCTCCTGACTGGTGGTTCTTTACATACCTCTTGATCTGTCTGTATCCTCCTGACTGGTGGTTCTTTACATACCTCTTGATCCGTCTGTATCCTCCTGGCTGGTGGTTCTTTACATACCTCTTGATCCGTCTGTATCCTCCTGACTGGTGGTTCGTTACATACCTCTTGATCTGTCTGTATCCTCCTGACGGGTGGTTCGTTACATACCTCTTGATCTGTCTGTATCCTCCTGACTGGTGGTTCGTTACATACCTCTTGATCTGTCTGTATCCTCCTGACTGGTGGTTCGTTACATACCTCTTGATCCTCCTGACTGGTGGTTCTTTACATACCTGTTGATCTGTCTGTATCCTCCTGACTGGTGGTTCTTTACATACCTCTTGATCTGTCTGTATCCTCCTGACTGGTGGTTCGTTACATACCTCTTGATCCGTCTGTATCCTCCTGACTGGTGGTTCGTTACATACCTCTTGATCTGTCTGTATCCTCCTGACTGGTGGTTCGTTACATACCTCTTGATCTGTCTGTATCCTCCTGACTGGTGGTTCGTTACATACCTCTTGATCTGTCTGTATCCTCCTGACTGGTGGTTCGTTACATACCTCTTGATCCTCCTGACTGGTGGTTCTTTACATACCTGTTGATCTGTCTGTATCCTCCTGACTGGTGGTTCGTTACATACCTCTTGATCTGTCTGTATCCTCCTGACTGGTGGTTCGTTACATACCTCTTGATCCTCCTGACTGGTGGTTCGTTACATACCTCTTGATCCTCCTGACTGGTGGTTCGTTACATACCTCTTGATCTGTCTGTATCCTCCTGACTGGTGGTTCTTTACATACCTCTTGATCCGTCTGTATCCTCCTGGCTGGTGGTTCTTTACATACCTCTTGATCCGTCTGTATCCTCCTGACTGGTGGTTCGTTACATACCTCTTGATCTGTCTGTATCCTCCTGGCTGGTGGTTCGTTACATACCTCTTGATCTGTCTGTATCCTCCTGACGGGTGGTTCGTTACATACCTCTTGATCCTCCTGACTGGTGGTTCTTTACATACCTCTTGATCTGTCTGTATCCTCCTGACTGGTGGTTCTTTACATACCTCTTGATCCGTCTGTATCCTCCTGACTGGTGGTTCTTTACATACCTCTTGATCTGTCTGTATCCTCCTGACTGGTGGTTCTTTACATACCTCTTGATCCTCCTGACTGGTGGTTCGTTACATACCTCTTGATCTGTCTGTATCCTCCTGACTGGTGGTTCTTTACATACCTCTTGATCCGTCTGTATCCTCCTGACTGGTGGTTCGTTACATACCTCTTGATCCTCCTGACTGGTGGTTCGTTACATACCTCTTGATCTGTCTGTATCCTCCTGGCTGGTGGTTCTTTACTAAACTAAACATGCTTCTCTGCTAAATTCTGGGTAAAAGATTGAAAGGAATGTGAGTCTTATTCAGTATATTTAGTAATTGCTTACTTTTCTAAAGTCTACCAACCTTACCAGGGACGCTGGTACTGTAAATGGTAGAGAATGATTCTCCATGGACACTGGTACTGAAGGGATAAAGAATGATTTTTCATGGACACTGGTACTGAAGGGGTAAATAATGATTCTTCATGGACACTGGTACTGAAGGGATAAAGAATGATTTTTCATGGACACTGGTACTGAAGGGATAAAGAATGATTCTTCATGGACACTGGTAATGTAAGGTTGAGGTAAAAAATGACTCTCTCTCTGTCACTGTTAAACCACTCTCTCCTCCTCTCTCTCTGTCACTGTTAAACCACTCTCTCTGTCACTGTTAAACCACTCTCTCCTCCTCTCTCTCTGTCACTGTTAAACCACTCTCTCTTCCTCTCCTGTCACGGTTAAACCACTCTCTCCTCATCTCTCTCTGTCACTGTTAAACCACTCTCTTCCTCTCTGTCACTGTTAAACCACTCTCTTCCTCTCTCTCTGTCACTGTTAAACCACTCTCTCCTCATCTCTCTCTGTCACTGTTAAACCACTCTCTTCCTCTCTGTCACTGTTAAACCACTCTCTTCCTCTCTCTGTCACTGTTAAACCACTCTCTCTGTCACTGTTAAACCACTCTCTCCTCCTCTCTCTCTGTCACTGTTAAACCGCTCTCTGTCACTGTTAAACCACTCTCTCTGTCACTGTTAAACCACTCTCTCCTCCTCGCTCTCTGTCACTGTTAAACCACTCTCTCTGTCACTGTTAAACCACTCTCTCCTCCTCACTCTCTGTCACTGTTAAACCACTCTCTCCTCCTCACTCTCTGTCACTGTTAAACCACTCTCTCTTCCCCTCTTCCTCTCTGTCACTGTTAAACCACTCTCTCCTCCTCGCTCTCTGTCACTGTTAAACCACTCTCTTCCCCTCTTCCTCTCTGTCACTGTTAAACCACTCTCTCCTCTCTTCCTCTCTGTCACTGTTAAACCACTCTCTCCTCACCTCTCTCTGTCACTGTTAAACCACTCTCTTCCTCTCTGGCACTGTTAAACCACTCTCTTCCTCTCTCTGTCACTGTTAAACCACTCTCTCCTCCTCGCTCTCTGTCACTGTTAAACCACTCTCTCTGTCACTGTTAAACCACTCTCTCTGTCACTGTTAAACCACTCTCTCCTCCTCTCTCTCTGTCACTGTTAAACCACTCTCTCCTCCTCTCTCTCTGTCACTGTTAAACCACTCTCTCCTCCTCTCTCTCTGTCACGGTTAAACCACTCTCTTCTCCTCTCTCTCTGTCACGGTTAAACCACTCTCTCTTCCTCTCTCTCTCTCTGTCACTGTTAAACCACTCTCTCCTCCTCTCTCTCTGTCACTGTTAAACCACTCTCTCCTCCTCTCTCTCTGTCACTGTTAAACCACTCTCTCCTCCTCTCTCTCTCTGTCACTGTTAAACCACTCTCTCTGTCACTGTTAAACCACTCTCTCCTCCTCTCTCTCTGTCACTGTTAAACCACTCTCTCCTCCTCTCTCTGTCACTGTTAAACCACTCTCTCTGTCACTGTTAAACCACTCTCTCCTCCTCTCTCTCTGTCACTGTTAAACCACTCTCTCCTCCTCTCTCTCTGTCACTGTTAAACCACTCTCTCTTCCTCTCTCTCTGTCACTGTTAAACCACTCTCTCTTCCTCTCTCTCTCTCTGTCACTGTTAAACCACTCTCTCTTCCTCTCTCTCTCTCTGTCACTGTTAAACCACTCTCTCTTCCTCTCTCTCTCTCTGTCACTGTTAAACCACTCTCTCTTCCTCTCTCTCTCTCTGTCACTGTTAAACCACTCTCTCTTCCTCTCTCTCTCTCTGTCACTGTTAAACCACTCTCTCTTCCTCTCTCTCTCTCTGTCACTGTTAAACCACTCTCTCTTCCTCTCTCTCTCTCTGTCACTGTTAAACCACTCTCTCTTCCTCTCTCTCTCTCTGTCACTGTTAAACCACTCTCTCTCTCCTCTCTCTCTCTCTGTCACTGTTAAACCACTCTCTCCTCCTCTCTCTCTCTCTGTCACTGTTAAACCACTCTCTCTTCCTCTCTCTCTCTGTCACTGTTAAACCACTCTCTCCTCCTCTCTCTCTCTCTGTCACTGTTAAACCACTCTCTCTTCCTCTCTCTCTCTCTGTCACTGTTAAACCACTCTCTCCTCCTCTCTCTCTCTCTGTCACTGTTAAACCACTCTCTCCTCCTCTCTCTCTCTGTCACTGTTAAACCACTCTCTCCTCCTCTCTCTCTCTCTGTCACTGTTAAACCACTCTCTCCTCCTCTCTCTCTCTCTGTCACTGTTAAACCACTCTCTCCTCCTCTCTCTCTCTCTGTCACTGTTAAACCACTCTCTCCTCCTCTCTCTCTCTCTGTCACTGTTAAACCACTCTCTCCTCCTCTCTCTCTCTCTCTGTCACTGTTAAACCACTCTCTCCTCCTCTCTCTCTCTCTCTGTCACTGTTAAACCACTCTCTCCTCCTCTCTCTCTCTCTCTGTCACTGTTAAACCACTCTCTCCTCCTCTCTCTCTCTCTCTGTCACTGTTAAACCACTCTCTCCTCCTCTCTCTCTCTCTGTCACTGTTAAACCACTCTCTCCTCCTCTCTCTCTCTCTGTCACTGTTAAACCACTCTCTCCTCCTCTCTCTCTCTCTGTCACTGTTAAACCACTCTCTCCTCCTCTCTCTCTCTCTGTCACTGTTAAACCACTCTCTCCTCCTCTCTCTCTCTCTGTCACTGTTAAACCACTCTCTCCTCCTCTCTCTCTCTGTCACTGTTAAACCACTCTCTCCTCCTCTCTCTCTCTGTCACTGTTAAACCACTCTCTCCTCCTCTCTCTCTCTGTCACTGTTAAACCACTCTCTCCTCCTCTCTCTCTCTGTCACTGTTAAACCACTCTCTCCTCCTCTCTCTCTCTGTCACTGTTAAACCACTCTCTCCTCCTCTCTCTCTCTGTCACTGTTAAACCACTCTCTCCTCCTCTCTCTCTCTGTCACTGTTAAACCACTCTCTCCTCCTCTCGCTCTCTGTCACTGTTAAACCACTCTCTCTTCCTCTCTCTTCCTCTCTGTCACTGTTAAACCACTCTCTCTGTCACTGTTAAATCACTCTCTCCTCCTCTCTCTGTCACTGTTAAACCACTCTCTCTGTCACTGTTAAACCACTGTTAAACCACTCTCTCTGTCACTGTTAAACCACTCTCTCCTCCTCTCTCTCTGTCACTGTTAAACCACTCTCTTCTCCTCTCTCTCTGTCACTGTTAAACCACTCTCTCTTCCTCTCTCTCTCTCTGTCACTGTTAAACCACTCTCTCCTCCTCTCTCTATGTCACTGTTAAACCACTCTCTCTTCCTCTCTCTCTCTCTGTCACTGTTAAACCACTCTCTCCTCCTCTCTCTATGTCACTGTTAAACCACTCTCTCCTCCTCTCTCTGTCACTGTTAAACCACTCTCTCCTCCTCTCTCTCTCTGTCACTGTTAAACCACTCTCTCCTCCTCTCTCTCTCTGTCACTGTTAAACCACTCTCTCCTCCTCTCTCTCTCTGTCACTGTTAAACCACTCTCTCCTCCTCTCTCTCTCTGTCACTGTTAAACCACTCTCTCCTCCTCTCTCTCTGTCACTGTTAAACCACTCTCTCCTCCTCTCTCTCTGTCACTGTTAAACCACTATCTCCTTCTCTCTCTCTGTCACTGTGAAACCCCTCTCTCTGTCACTGTGAAACCCCTCTCCCCTCTCTCTCTGTCACTGTTAAACCCCTCTCTCTTCCTCTCTCTCTCTCTGTCACTGTTAAACCACTCTCTCCTCCTCTCTCTGTCACTGTTAAACCACTCTCTCTGTCACTGTTAAACCACTCTCTCCTCCTCTCTCTCTGTCACTGTTAAACCACTCTCCCCTCCTCTCTCTCTGTCACTGTTAAACCACTCTCCCTCTCTCTCTCTGCCACTGTTAAACCACTCTCTCTTCCTCTCTCTCTCTGTCACTGTTAAACCACTCTCCCTCTCTCTCTCTGCCACTGTTAAACCACTCTCTCTTCCTCTCTCTCTCTGCCACTGTTAAACCACTCTCTTCCTCCTCTCTCTCTGTCACTGTTAAACCACTCTTCCTCTCTCTCTCTGCCACTGTTAAACCACTCTCTTCCTCTCTCTCTGCCACTGTTAAACCACTCTCCCCTCTCTCTCTGTCACTGTTAAACCACTCTCTCCTCCTCTCTCTCTCTGTCACTGTTAAACCACTCTCTCTGTCACTGTTAAACCACTCTCTCCTCCTCTCTCTCTGTCACTGTTAAACCACTCTCTCTGTCACTGTTAAACCACTCTCTCTGTCACTGTTAAACCACTCTCTCTGTCACTGTTAAACCACTCTCTCCTCCTCTCTCTCTGTCACTGTTAAACCACTCTCTCCTCCTCTCTCTCTGTCACTGTTAAACCACTCTCTCCTCCTCTCTCTCTGTCACTGTTAAACCACTCTCTCCTCCTCTCTCTGTCACTGTTAAACCACTCTCTCTTCCTCTCTCTCTCTCTCTGTCACTGTTAAACCACTCTCTCTTCCTCTCTCTCTCTGTTAAACCACTCTCTCCTCCTCTCTGTCACTGTTAAACCACTCTCTCTGTCACTGTTAAACCACTCCCCTCCTCTCTCTCTGTCACTGTGAAACCACTCTCCCCTCTCTCTCTCTCTCTTCCTCTCTCTCTGCCACTGTTAAACCACTCTCCCCTCTCTCTCTGTCACTGTTAAACCACTCTCTCCTCCTCTCTCTCTCTGTCACTGTTAAACCACTCTCTCTGTCACTGTTAAACCACTCTCTCCTCCTCTCTCTGTCACTGTTAAACCACTCTCTCCTCTCTCTCTGTCACTGTTAAACCACTCTCTCCTCCTCTCTCTCTGTCACTGTTAAACCACTCTCTCTGTCACTGTTAAACCACTCTCTCTGTCACTGTTAAATCACTCTCTCTGTCACTGTTAAACCACTCTCTCCTCCTCTCTCTCTGTCACTGTTAAACCACTCTCTCCTCCTCTCTCTCTGTCACTGTTAAACCACTCTCTCCTCCTCTCTCTCTGTCACTGTTAAACCACTCTCTCTGTCACTGTTAAACCACTCTCTCTGTCACTGTTAAACCACTCTCTCCTCCTCTCTCTCTGTCACTGTTAAACCACTCTCTCCTCCTCTCTCTCTGTCACTGTTAAACCACTCTCTCCTCCTCTCTCTCTGTCACTGTTAAACCACTCTCTCCTCCTCTCTCTGTCACTGTTAAACCACTCTCTCTTCCTCTCTCTCTCTCTCTGTCACTGTTAAACCACTCTCTCTTCCTCTCTCTCTCTGTTAAACCACTCTCTCCTCCTCTCTGTCACTGTTAAACCACTCTCTCTGTCACTGTTAAACCACTCCCCTCCTCTCTCTCTGTCACTGTGAAACCACTCTCTCTTCCTCTCTCTCTCTCTCTCTCTGTCACTGTGAAACCACTCTCTCTTCCTCTCTCTCTCTCTCTCTCTCTCTCTCTCTCTGTCACTGTGAAACCACTCTCTCTTCCTCTCTCTCTCTCTCTGTCACTGAAACCACTCTCTCTTCCTCTCTCTCTCTCTCTGTCACTGTTAAACCACTCTCTCTTCCTCTCTCTCTGTTAAACCACTCTCTCCTCCTCTCTGTCACTGTTAAACCACTCTCTCTGTCACTGTTAAACCACTCTCCCCTCTCTCTCTGTCACTGTTAAACCACTCTCTCCTCCTCTCTCTCTGTCACTGTTAAACCACTCTCTCTGTCACTGTTAAACCACTCTCTCTGTCACTGTTAAACCACTCTCTCCTCCTCTCTCTCTGTCACTGTTAAACCACTCTCTCCTCCTCTCTCTCTGTCACTGTTAAACCACTCTCTCCTCCTCTCTCTCTGTCACTGTTAAACCACTCTCTCCTCCTCTCTCTGTCACTGTTAAACCACTCTCTCTTCCTCTCTCTCTCTCTCTCTGTCACTGTTAAACCACTCTCTCTTCCTCTCTCTCTCTGTTAAACCACTCTCTCCTCCTCTCTGTCACTGTTAAACCACTCTCTCTGTCACTGTTAAACCACTCTCCCCTCCTCTCTCTCTGTCACTGTGAAACCACTCTCTCTTCCTCTCTCTCTCTCTCTCTCTGTCACTGTGAAACCACTCTCTCTTCCTCTCTCTCTCTCTCTCTCTCTCTCTCTCTCTGTCACTGTGAAACCACTCTCTCTTCCTCTCTCTCTCTCTCTGTCACTGAAACCACTCTCTCTTCCTCTCTCTCTCTCTCTGTCACTGTTAAACCACTCTCTCTTCCTCTCTCTCTGTTAAACCACTCTCTCCTCCTCTCTGTCACTGTTAAACCACTCTCTCTGTCACTGTTAAACCACTCTCCCCTCTCTCTCTGTCACTGTTAAACCACTCTCCCCTCCTCTCTCTCTGTCACTGTAACCTCTCTCTCTGTCACTGTTAAACCACTCTCTCTGTCACTGTGAAACCCCTCTCCCCTCCTCTCTCTCTGTCACTGTTAAACCACTCTCTCCTCCTCTCTCTCTCTGTCACTGTTAAACTACTCTCTCCTCCTCTCTCTCTCTGTCACTGTTAAACCACTCTCCCCTCTCTCTGTCACTGTAACCTCTCTCTCTGTCACTGTTAAACCACTCTCTCTTCTTTCTCA
>NC_092112.1:9931436-9952055 GCF_045679555.1 Salvelinus alpinus | reverse complement strand
ACTGTTATAGCCTCGCTACTGTATATAGCCTCGCTACTGTATATAGCCTCGCTACTGTATATAGCCTCGCTACTGTATATAGCCTCGCTACTGTATATAGCCTCGCTACTGTATATAGCCTCGCTACTGTATATAGCCTCGCTACTGTATATAGCCTCGCTACTGTATATAGCCTCGCTACTGTATATAGCCTCGCTACTGTATATAGCCTCGCTACTGTATATAGCCTCGCTACTGTATATAGCCTCGCTACTGTATATAGCCTCGCTACTGTATATAGCCTCGCTACTGTATATAGCCTCGCTACTGTATATAGCGCCGCTACTGTATATAGCGCCGCTACTGTATATAGCGCCGCTACTGTATATAGCCTCGCTACTGTATATAGCCTCTACTGTATATAGCCTCTCTACTGTATATAGCCCCTCTGCTGTATATAGCCCCTCTGCTGTATATAGCCCCTCTGCTGTATATAGCCCCTCTGCTGTATATAGCCCCTCTGCTGTATATAGCCCCTCTGCTGTATATAGCCCCTCTGCTGTATATAGCCCCTCTGCTGTATATAGCCCCTCTGCTGTATATAGCCCCTCTGCTGTATATAGCCCCTCTGCTGTATATAGCCCCTCTGCTGTATATAGCCCCTCTGCTGTATATAGCCCCTCTGCTGTATATAGCCCCTCTGCTGTATATAGCCCCTCTACTGTATATAGCCCTCTCTGTACTGTATATAGCCTCTCTGCTGTATATAGCCCCTCTGCTGTATATAGCCCCTCTGCTGTATATAGCCCCTCTGCTGTATATAGCCCCTCTGCTGTATATAGCCCCTCTGCTGTATATAGCCCCTCTGCTGTATATAGCCCCTCTGCTGTATATAGCCCCTCTGCTGTATATAGCCCCTCTGCTGTATATAGCCCCTCTGCTGTATATAGCCCCTCTGCTGTATATAGCCCCTCTGCTGTATATAGCCCCTCTGCTGTATATAGCCCCTCTGCTGTATATAGCCCCTCTGCTGTATATAGCCCCTCTGCTGTATATAGCCCCTCTGCTGTATATAGCCCCGCTGCTGTATATAGCCCCGCTACTGTATATAGCCCCGCTACTGTATATAGCCCCGCTACTGTATATAGCCCCGCTACTGTATATAGCCTCGCTACTGTATATAGCCTCGCTACTGTATATAGCCTCTACTGTATATAGCCTCTACTGTATATAGCCTCTACTGTATATAGCCTCACTACTGTATATAGCCTCACTACTGTATATAGCCTCTGCTGTATATAGCCTCTGCTGTATATAGCCTCGCTGCTGTATATAGCCTCGCTGCTGTATATAGCCTCGCTGCTGTATATAGCCTCGCTGCTGTATATAGCCTCGCTGCTGTATATAGCCTCGCTGCTGTATATAGCCTCGCTGCTGTATATAGCCTCGCTGCTGTATATAGCCTCGCTGCTGTATATAGCCTCGCTGCTGTATATAGCCTCGCTGCTGTATATAGCCTCGCTACTGTTGTAGCCTCTCTACTGTATGTAGCCTCTCTACTGTATGTAGCCTCGCTACTGTATGTAGCCTCGCTACTGTATGTAGCCTCGCTACTGTATATAGCCTCGCTACTGTTATAGCCTCGCTACTGTATATAGCCTCGCTACTGTATATAGCCTCTCTACTGTATATAGCCTCGCTACTGTATATAGCCTCGCTGCTGTATATAGCCTCGCTGCTGTATATAGCCTCGCTGCTGTATATAGCCTCGCTGCTGTATATAGCCTCGCTGCTGTATATAGCCTCGCTGCTGTATATAGCCTCGCTGCTGTATATAGCCTCGCTGCTGTATATAGCCTCGCTGCTGTATATAGCCTCGCTGCTGTATATAGCCTCGCTGCTGTATATAGCCTCGCTGCTGTATATAGCCTCTGCTGTATATAGCCTCTGCTGTATATAGCCTCTGCTGTATATAGCCTCTGCTGTATATAGCCTCGCTGCTGTATATAGCCTCGCTGCTGTATATAGCCTGTCTTTTTACTGTTTTATTTCTTTACTTACCTATTGTCCACCTAATACCTTTTTGGCACTATCGGTTAGAGCCTGTAAGTAAGAATTTCACTGTAAGGTCTACACCTGTTGTATTCAGCATTTCACTGTAAGGTCTACACTTGTTGTATTCAGCATTTCACTGTACGGTCTACACCTGTTGTATTCAGCATTTCACTGTAAGGTCTACACCTGTTGTATTCAGCATTTCACTGTGAGGTCTACTACACCTGTTGTATTCAGCATTTCACTGAGGTCTACTACACCTGTTGTATTCAGCATTTCACTGTAAGGTGTACACCTGTTGTATTCAGCATTTCACTGTAAGGTGTACACCTGTTGTATTCAGCATTTCACTGTAAGGTGTACACCTGTTGTATTCGGCATTTCACTGTAAGGTCTACACCTGTTGTATTCGGCATTTCACTGTAAGGTCTACACCTGTTGTATTCGGCATTTCACTGTAAGGTCTACACCTGTTGTATTCGGCATTTCACTGTAAGGTCTACACTTGTTGTATTCGGCATTTCACTGTAAGGTCTACACTTGTTGTATTCGGCATTTCACTGTAAGGTCTACACTTGTTGTATTCGGCATTTCACTGTAAGGTCTACACTTGTTGTATTCGGCATTTCACTGTAAGGTCTACACCTGTTGTATTCGGCATTTCACTGTAAGGTCTACACCTGTTGTATTCAGCATTTCACTGTAAGGTCTACACCTGTTGTATTCAGCATGTCACTGTAAGGTCTACTACACCTGTTGTATTCAGCATGTCACTGTAAGGTCTACTACACCTGTTGTATTCAGCATTTCACTGTAAGGTCTACCTACAACTTGTATTCGGCGCACGTGACAAATAAACTTTGATTTGATTTTGATCTCAGGATAGGAGTGGTGATCTAGGATCAGGAAAACCCCATGCCTATAATCTTACTCATTATAATCTCTAAAGTGGAACTGATCCTAGAGCAGCATTCCTACCCTGAGAGGCTTTGTGAATATGTCACACCCTGGCTGAGAGGACTGTGACTAAACTCAGTATTATAGATATGACTACACCACCCTAGGTTTACACAAAGAGCTCTGAATAACATATGCCACAGGTTCTTTGAGGATGGGCGTGAGTGGAAATACACGAGAGTCAGTGAGGTAACGGTTCACAGGTTAATTTCAGTTTCCATAAACCAAGTTAGCTCTGCCAGCCCCTTACCCTGGACGTCCGCACCTCAAACAAACGCACCTTCCTCTGGGTGTGTCACGTTCCTTAGAATAAATGTCGGACCAAGGCGCAGTGGATGTTGAGTTCCACATTATACTCTCTCACTGTAAAGTGTGTACTGTCTCTCTCACTGTAAAGTGTGTACTGTCTCTCTCACTGTAAAGTGTGTACTGTCTCTCTCACTGTAAAGTGTGTACTGTCTCTCTCACTGTAAAGTGTGTACTGTCTCTCTCACTGTAAAGTGTGTACTGTCTCTCTCACTGTAAAGTGTGTACTGTCTCTCTCACTGTAAAGTGTGTACTGTCTCTCTCACTGTAAAGTGTGTACTGTCTCTCTCACTGTAAAGTGTGTACTGTCTCTCTCACTGTAAAGTGTGTACTCTCTCTCACTGTAAAGTGTGTACTCTCTCTCACTGTAAAGTGTGTACTATCTCTCTCACTGTAAAGTGTGTACTCTCTCTCACTGTAAAGTGTGTACTCTCTCTCACTGTAAAGTGTGTACTGTCTCTCTCACTGTAAAGTGTGTACTCTCTCTCACTGTAAAGTGTGTACTGTCTCTCACTGTAAAGTGTGTACTGTCTCTCTCACTGTAAAGTGTGTACTGTCTCTCTCACTGTAAAGTGTGTACTGTCTCTCTCACTGTAAAGTGTGTACTGTCTCTCTCACTGTAAAGTGTGTACTGTCTCTCTCACTGTAAAGTGTGTACTGTCTCTCTCACTGTAAAGTGTGTACTGTCTCTCTCACTGTAAAGTGTGTACTGTCTCTCTCACTGTAAAGTGTGTACTGTCTCTCACTGTAAAGTGTGTACTGTCTCTCTCACTGTAAAGTGTGTACTGTCTCTCTCACTGTAAAGTGTGTACTGTCTCTCTCACTGTAAAGTGTGTACTGTCGCTCTCACTGTAAAGTGTGTACTGTCTCTCACTGTAAAGTGTGTACTATCTCTCTCACGGTAAAGTGTGTACTCTTTCTCTCACGGTAAAGTGTGTACTCTTTCTCTCACGGTAAAGTGTGTACTCTTTCTCTCACGGTAAAGTGTGTACTCTTTCTCTCACGGTAAAGTGTGTACTCTTTCTCTCACGGTAAAGTGTGTACTCTTTCTCTCACGGTAAAGTGTGTACTCTTTCTCACGGTAAAGTGTGTACTATCTCTCTCACTGTAAAGTGTGTACTATCTCTCTCACTGTAAAGTGTGTACTCTCACTGTAAAGTGTGCACTGTAGGAACAGTGCCACATTGTGTTATTGATAGTATACACAGTACATTAACTGTCCCATGTCATTGAGAAGGTAGAGAGGTCTCAAACACAATGTAATCCTGATGAAGTGATAGGTATTGGCCGATATGTGTCCCTGTTCAGTATGGGGTGATATCTGTGTCCCTGTTCAGTATGGGGTGATATCTGTGTCCCTGTTCAGTATGGGGTGATATCTGTGTCCCTGTTCAGTATGGGGTGATATCTGTGTCCCTGTTCAGTATGGGGTGATATCTGTGTCCCTGTTCAGTATGGGGTGATATCTGTGTCCCTGTTCAGTATGGGGTGATATCTGTGTCCCTGTTCAGTCTGGGGTGATATCTGTGTCCCTGTTCAGTCTGGGGTGATATCTGTGTCCCTGTTCAGTCTGGGGTGATATCTGTGTCCCTGTTTAGTATGGGGTGATATCTGTGTCCCTGTTCAGTCTGGGGTGATATCTGTGTCCCTGTTCAGTCTGGGGTGATATCTGTGTCCCTGTTCAGTCTGGGGTGATATCTGTGTCCCTGTTCAGTCTGGGGTGATATCTGTGTCCCTGTTCAGTCTGGGGTGATATCTGTGTCCCTGTCCAGTCTGGGGTGATATCTGTGTCCCTGTTCAGTATGGGGTGATATCTGTGTCCCTGTTCAGTATGGGGTGATATCTGTGTCCCTGTTCAGTCTGGGGTAATATCTGTGTCCCTGTTCAGTCTGGGGTGATATGTGTCCCTGTTCAGTCTGGGGTGATATATGTGTCCCTGTTCAGTCTGGGGTGATATCTGTGTCCCTGTTCAGTCTGGGGTGATATCTGTGTCCCTGTTCAGTCTGGGGTGATATCTGTGTCCCTGTTCAGTCTGGGGTGATATCTGTGTCCCTGTTCAGTCTGGGGTGATATCTGTGTCCCTGTTCAGTCTGGGGTGATATCTGTGTCCCTGTTCAGTCTGGGGTGATATCTGTGTCCCTGTTCAGTCTGGGGTGATATCTGTGTCCCTGTTCAGTCTGGGGTGATATCTGTGTCCCTGTTCAGTCTGGGGTGATATCTGTGTCCCTGTTCAGTCTGGGGTGATATCTGTGTCCCTGTTCAGTCTGGGGTGATATGTGTCCCTGTTCAGTCTGGGGTGATATCTGTGTCCCTGTTCAGTCTGGGGTGATATGTGTCCCTGTTCAGTCTGGGGTGATATCTGTGTCCCTGTTCAGTCTGGGGTGATATCTGTGTCCCTGTTCAGTCTGGGGTGATATCTGTGTCCCTGTTCAGTCTGGGGTGATATCTGTGTCCCTGTTCAGTCTGGGGTGATATCTGTGTCCCTGTTCAGTCTGGGGTGATATCTGTGTCCCTGTTCAGTCTGGGGTGATATCTGTGTCCCTGTTCAGTCTGGGGTGATATCTGTGTCCCTGTTCAGTCTGGGGTGATATCTGTGTCCCTGTTCAGTCTGGGGTGATATATGTGTCCCTGTTCAGTATGGGGTGATATGTGTCCCTGTTCAGTATGGGGTGATATGTGTCCCTGTTCAGTCTGGTTAGGTGGAGGTCATTGGGGATAACAGACAGTAGTATACATCTTATATAAGCCAGCCTGTAACCTCTGTTTCCATCACGCCTGTACAGAGTACACACTGAACTAATCGTTTAATGGAGGGGTCGACCAACCAACCAA
Organism: Salvelinus alpinus; assembly: GCF_045679555.1. Lineage (NCBI taxonomy): Eukaryota > Metazoa > Chordata > Actinopteri > Salmoniformes > Salmonidae > Salvelinus > Salvelinus alpinus. The sequence goes on along the minus strand of NC_092112.1, from coordinate 9,945,926 downwards.
TCTGTAGATGTGTGTGTGTGTGACACAACACAGCCCTTGTTTCCATAGCGTCTGGACAGCATGCAGCCTCCACAAATCATTTAATGGAGGGACGGAGCCACAGACCAATATCTAGATGGGTGGGAGTTAGCTCCACACAAAAGAACAAAACAGTAGCTAGCCTCAGAACATGAAAAGTGATTTTTTTACCCCCGTTTAGAGACGTAGCTCAGCCGCCGGAGACTCCGTTCTTCCCCTGTTTAGAGACGTAGCGTAGCCGCCGGAGACTCCCTTCTTCCCCTGTTTAGAGACGTAGCGTAGCCGCCGGAGACTAGCTTATTCCCCTGTTAGAGACGTAGCGTAGCCGCCGGAGACTACCTTCTTCCCCTGTTTAGAGACGTAGCGTAGCCACCGGAGACTCCCTTCTTCCCCTGTTTAGAGACGTAGCGTAGCCGCCGGAGACTACCTTCTTCCCCTGTTTAGAGACGTAGCGTAGCCGCCGGAGACTCCCTTCTTCCCCTGTATAGAGACGTAGCATAGCCGCCGGAGACTCCCTTCTTCCTCTGTTTAGAGACGTAGCGTAGCCGCCGGAGACTCCCTTCTTCCCCTGTTTAGAGACGTAGCGTAGCCGCCGGAGACTCCCTTCTTCCCCTGTTTAGAGACGTAGCGTAGCCGCCGGAGACTCCCTTCTTCCCCTGTTTAGAGACGTAGCGTAGCCGCCGGAGACTCCCTTCTTCCCCTGTTTAGAGACGTAGCTCAGCCGCCGGAGACTCCCTTCTTCCCCTGTTTAGAGACGTACCGTAGCCGCCGGAGACTCCGTTCTTCCCCTGTTTAGAGACGTAGCGTAGCCGCCGGAGACTCCGTTCTTCCCCTGTTTAGAGACGTAGCGTAGCCGCCGGAGACTCCCTTCTTCCCCTGTTTAGAGACGTAGCGTAGCCGCCGGAGACTCCGTTCTTCCCCTGTTTAGAGACGTACCGTAGCCGCCGGAGACTCCGTTCTTCCCCTGTTTAGAGACGTAGCGTAGCCGCCGGAGACTCCGTTCTTCCCCTGTTTAGAGACGTAGCGTAGCCGCCGGAGACTCCCTTCTTCCCCTGTTTAGAGACGTAGCATAGCCGCCGGAGACTCCGTTCTTCCCCTGTTTAGAGACGTACCGTAGCCGCCGGAGACTCCCTTCTTCCCCTGTTTAGAGACGTAGCGTAGCCGCCGGAGACTCCGTTCTTCCTTTTCCTCTCACCATTAAAGAAACGAAAGAAACTGGCATGTGGTAAGCCTCGCCACAACGCTGGAACAAGTTCTGCCCCAACTGCAGTAGCCAATCAAGCGGCAACTTACAGGAGAGAAGAACACTTAAAGCCACAAGCTGGAGTTTGTGTTTCAACCCAATGACTCTCGATCTCAACACGCGAGACGACTGGTTGGCTTTAAAACGCACAATCTGGGATGTTTCATTTGAGACTGGCAACATTTCTCCAGCCCGATCTCAGGTTAGTTTGTCGGTGGCTGTGGAGAAATGTAACCACACTCGAATGAAATATCCCAGATTGTGCCTTTAAAGCCACCCATCTCGTCTCGTGTGTTGGAGCGTTTCCTTTCAAACGTTTCACGAGACATCTTGTTATTACACCCACAGCTTGGTTGGGAGACAGGGACAGACAGATACCATGTGTCTTCTCAACTTTTAACACTGTCATAATGGAAAACACAACACATGAGAAGCAGAGTCTGGCAGTGGTACCCTATCCACTATATAGTGCACTAGTTTTACCAACATCCCTATAGACCCTGTTCAAAGTAGTGCACTAGTTTTACCAACAGCCCTGTGGACCCTGTTCAAAGTAGTGCACTAGTTTTACCAACATCCCTATGGACCCTGTTCAAAGTAGTGCACTAGTTTTACCAACAGCCCTATAGACCCTGTTCAAAGTAGTGCACTAGTTTTTACCAACAGCCCTATAGACCCTGTTCAAAGTAGTGCACTAGTTTTACCAACAGCCCTATAGACCCTGTTCAAAGTAGTGCACTAGTTTTTACCAACAGCCCTATAGACCCTGTTCAAAGTAGTGCACTCGTTTTTACCAACAGCCCTATGGACCCTGTTCAAAGTAGTGCACTAGTTTTACCAACAGCCCTATGGACCCTGTTCAAAGTAGTGCACTAGTTTTCACCAACAGCCCTATAGACCCTGTTCAAAGTAGTGCACTAGTTTTACCAACAGCCCTATGGACCCTGTTCAAAGTAGTGCACTAGTTTTTACCAACAGCCCTATAGACCCTGTTCAAAGTAGTGCACTAGTTTTCACCAACAGCCCTATAGACCCTGTTCAAAGTAGTGCACTAGTTTTTACCAACAGCCCTATAGACCCTGTTCAAAGTAGTGCACTAGTTTTTACCAACAGCCCTGTGGACCCTGTTCAAAGTAGTGCACTAGTTTTTACCAACAGCCCTATAGACCCTGTTCAAACTAGTGCACTAGTTTTTACCAACAGCCCTATAGACCCTGTTCAAAGTAGTGCACTAGTTTTACCAACAGCCCTATGGACCCTGTTCAAAGTAGTGCACTAGTTTTCACCAACAGCCCTATAGACCCTGTTCAAAGTAGTGCACTAGTTTTCACCAACAGCCCTATAGACCCTGTTCAAAGTAGTGCACTAGTTTTACCAACAGCCCTATGGACCCTGTTCAAAGTAGTGCACTAGTTTTTACCAACAGCCCTATAGACCCTGTTCAAAGTAGTGCACTAGTTTTTACCAACAGCCCTGTGGACCCTGTTCAAAGTAGTGCACTAGTTTTTACCAACAGCCCTGTGGACCCTGTTCAAAGTAGTGCACTAGTTTTTACCAACAGCCCTATAGACCCTGTTCAAAGTAGTGCACTAGTTTTTACCAACAGCCCTATAGACCCTGTTCAAAGTAGTGCACTAGTTTTTACCAACAGCCCTATGGACCCTGTTCAAAGTAGTGCACTAGTTTTACCAACAGCCCTATAGACCCTGTTCAAAGTAGTGCACTAGTTTTACCAACAGCCCTATGGACCCTGTTCAAATTAGTGCACTAGTTTTACCAACAGCCCTATAGACCCTGTTCAAAGTAGTGCAGCATGCAGAGCAGGGGTGGGCAATTCCTCGAGTGCCTGATCGGCGTCGCAGTTTTATACCCCCAACCTCAGCTGTGACACGCCTGACTCCAATAATCACCTAATCATGATCTCAATGTGATTTAAAACAGCTGTGTTTACTAAAGGATGGAGAAAAGGTGTGTCACCGATCAGACCCCTGGAGGCCTGGAGTTCGCCCACCCCTGGAGGCCTGGAGTTCGCCCACCCCTGATGTAGAGGATAGAGAGTATCACTTGATACACCGTGTGGCTTAGTGACTTAACGCTGCCATTCTGGAAGACAGACCACATGAACTAGCCCGACAGATGGAAGTTATAAAGAGTTGGAGGATGGACTAGAAGATGTAAAAGGGCGTTGGGGGGGGGGGATGCTCTACTAGGTCCAACGCAACACAGAGAGTCTACATTTCAATCAGCTCTTGTAACAAAATGGTTTATATCATAGTTTAGTTGAACCCTTTTGGCATCAGATGCTTGAGGTTTTGTTGCTGGGGTTCTTTTTTCAATACCGTACTGAATTACAACCTGTTCACACACACAGAGTGTAGGTTGGATGACAGAACATTGGTACATCGTTGAGATAACAAGGAAACTGTGAACAAAAACTTTTGATGAGACCAGCTGGCAAAGCTTTGTTTCTCAAATATGGGTACCTGCATTCACAGTGAGAAACCTCTCTCCCTCTCTCCGTCTCTCCCTCTCTCCGTCTCTCCCTCCCTCCGTCTCTCTCCCTCCCTCCGTCTCTCTCTCTCCCTCCGTCCGTCTCTCAGTCTCTCTCCCTCCGTCTCTCTCTCTCCCTCCGTCTCTCTCTCTCCCTCCGTCTCTCTCTCTCCCTCCGTCTCTCTCTCTCTCCCTCCGTCTCTCAGTCTCTCTCCCTCCGTCTCTCAGTCTCTCTCCCTCCGTCTCTCAGTCTCTCTCCCTCCGTCTCTCAGTCTCTCCGTCTCTCTCTGTCTCTCTCTCAGACTCTCTCTCAGTCTCTCTCTCTGACTCTCTCTCTCCCTCTGTCTGTCTCTCTCTCTCCCTCTGTCTGTCTCTCTCTCTCCCTCTGTCTGTCTCTCTCTCTCCCTCTGTCTGTCTCTCTCTCTCCCTCTGTCTGTCTCTCTCTCTCCCTCTGTCTGTCTCTCTCTCTCCCTCTGTCTGTCTCTCTCTCTCCCTCTGTCTGTCTCTCTCTCTCTCCCTCTGTCTGTCTCTCTCTCTCCCTCTGTCTGTCTCTCTCTCTCCCTCTGTCTGTCTCTCTCTCTCCCTCTGTCTGTCTCTCTCTCTCTCCCTCTGTCTGTCTCTCTCTCTCTCCCTCTGTCTGTCTCTCTCTCTCCCTCTGTCTGTCTCTCTCTCTCTCCCTCTGTCTGTCTCTCTCTCTCTCCCTCTGTCTGTCTCTCTCTCTCCCTCTGTCTGTCTCTCTCTCTCCCTCTGTCTGTCTCTCTCTCTCCCTCTGTCTGTCTCTCTCTCTCCCTCCGTCTCTCTCTCTTTTGTATCATCATATCTAACAGTTTAACTGTGTAGCAGCACCGCCCCCTCGCTCCTAACTTTCAGTCTACATGACCAATGATGTGTTGATGAGAGTTTACATTTCTAATCATTCATTAATTAAGGGTGGCAGGTAGCGGTTAAGAGCGCGTTGAGGACAGTAACCGAAAGGTTGCTTCACATCTCCAAAACGACCAGGTGAAAATAACTGCAGATGTGCCCTTGAGCAAGGTACTTAGCTCTAAATGCTCCAGGTTCACTGCCAATAATGGCAGGCCATGACCCCACTCTCAGAGTGTGATATGTAAAGCAAATACAACGTGTACATTATGTGTGATCACATGTACACATCCACCTAATGTGTATGATTCATTCATCCCCTCTATGTCTCCTCCCTCTCTCTGTATACCTCTTTCCCTTCCTCTCAGTCCCTCTTTCTCCTCTTCCCTACCTCTGTCTTCCCCTCATTCTTTTCCCCTCCCTCCCTCCCTCCCTCCCTCCCTCCCTCTCTTACCCACTCACTCTCTCTCTCTCCCTCTCTTACCCATTCACTCTTTCTCTCTCTCTCTCCCTCTCTTACCCACTCACTCCCTCTCTTACCCACTCACTCACTCCCTCGCTTAACCACTCACTCCCTCCCTCCCTCTCCCTCTCTCTCTTACCCACTATCTCACTCTTTCCCGCTCTTTCTCCCACTCACCCTCTCTCTCCCACTCGGTGTCTCTCTCTCTTTCCCTCCCTCCCTCCCTCTCTCCTGTTTGTGTTCAGCCCAACACTAGGCCAGGCTAACTGCAACACAGTCTGCACCGCCGCCTGGGCAGAGCAAACAGCTTCTACTTTACTACTGTGTCAGTGAGTGCCGTGTAGTGAGTGTGCCGTGTAGTGAGTGTGCCGTGTAGTGAGTGCCGTGTATGGTGTACATTAGAGTACAGACCTTAACCAGCACCATCCCTGCCGCTGTTTGAACAGGCAACACAGAGCTCCCTCTGGCTCTGTGCCAGTCCCACCCAGCTCCTCCACCACAGAGCTCCCTCTGGCTCTGTGCCAGTCCCGCCCAGCTCCTCCACCACAGAGCTCCCTCTGGCTCTGTGCCAGTCTCACCCAGCTCCTCCACCACAGAGCTCCCTCTGGCTCTGTGCCAGTCCCGCCCAGCTCCTCCACCACAGAGCTCCCTCTGGCTCTGTGCCAGTCCCACCCAGCTCCTCCACCACAGAGCTCCCTCTGGCTCTGTGCCAGTCCCACCCAGCTCCTCCACCACAGAGCTCCCTCTGGCTCTGTGCCAGTCCCACCCAGCTCCTCCACCACAGAGCTCCCTCTGGCTCTGTGCCAGTCCCACCCAGCTCCTCCACCACAGAGCTCCATCTGGCTCTGTGCCAGTCCCACCCAGCTCCTCCACCACAGAGCTCCCTCTGGCTCTGTGCCAGTCCCACCCAGCTCCTCCACCACAGAGCTCCCTCTGGCTCTGTGCCAGTCCCACCCAGCTCCTCCACCACAGAGCTCCCTCTGGCTCTGTGCCAGTCCCACCCAGCTCCTCCACCACAGAGCTCCCTCTGGCTCTGTGCCAGTCCCACCCAGCTCCTCCACCACAGAGCTCCCTCTGGCTCTGTGCCAGTCCCACCCAGCTCCTCCACCACAGAGCTCCCTCTGGCTCTGTGCCAGTCCCACCCAGCTCCTCCACCACAGAGCTCCCTCTGGCTCTGTGCCAATCCCACCCAGCTCCTCCACCACAGAGCTCCCTCTGGCTCTGTGCCAGTCCCACCCAGCTCCTCCACCACAGAGCTCCCTCTGGCTCTGTGCCAGTCCCACCCAGCTCCTCCACCACAGAGCTCCCTCTGGCTCTGTGCCAGTCCCACCCAGCTCCTCCACCACAGAGCTCCCTCTGGCTCTGTGCCAGTCCCACCCAGCTCCTCCACCACAGAGCTCCCTCTGGTTCTGTGCCAGTCCCACCCAGCTCCTCCACCACAGAGCTCCCTCTGGCTCTGTGCCAGTCCCACCCAGCTCCTCCACCACAGAGCTCCCTCTGGCTCTGTGCCAGTCCCACCCAGCTCCTCCACCACAGAGCTCCCTCTGGCTCTGTGCCAGTCCCACCCAGCTCCTCCACCACAGAGCTCCATCTGGCTCTGTGCCAGTCCCACCCAGCTCCTCCACCAGAGCTCCCTCTGGCTCTGTGCCAGTCCCACCCAGCTCCTCCACCACAGAGCTCCCTCTGGCTCTGTGCCAGTCCCACCCAGCTCCTCCACCACAGAGCTCCCTCTGGCTCTGTGCCAGTCCCGCCCAGCTCCTCCACCACAGAGCTCCCTCTGTCTCTGTGCCAGTCCCGCCCAGCTCCTCCACCACAGAGCTCCCTCTGGCTCTGTGCCAGTCCCACCCAGCTCCTTCACCACGTGGCTCCCTCTCCCAGGATACATCCTTTATTTGTGTGTGTGTGACGGGGTGCCGATATCTGAGAAGAACCAAAATAGAGATGGAATCAGGCCCGAGGCGGCTGGACATGACCATCACGCAACACTGCACAAATCAGATGAGATGTGAGCAACGCCATTGAAATCATATGCTGCCAGTTGACATCACGTTCCTCCACACCCACAGCGTCTCTCCCGTCACCGCAGTGTGGACGACGATGTTAAACACTCACAACTACCCTCGCCTGACTTACTGCATGATGTTAGTGATGTGGTTTAATCATCAGCCCATGCTACCTGGGGGAAAAACCTAAATATTGGTTCACAGAATTCTTGACAATGTCGCCACCTAGTGTCTATGAGGTAGGTGCGCTCTGTGAAGGGCCAGTCTGACAGTGGACATGCTATGCTAGCAGGATGTGATGATGAGAAAAACAGATGTTACAGATTCAACATTGAAAACGCTCAAATACTTGTAGGAAACCACTCTTTATTTCAACAAACAGACATGTACCTGTTTGTTAAATAGATGTGACATTTCCAGAACAACATGGACTGTTATACACAACTATAAATCTGTGATTCTAGAAAAGTGATGGTAAAAAAAGCACACACTTTATAGATACAGGTAGTAGAAAATTATCTTACAAAAAATACTCTACCCTTCATTAGTGTGACACGACAACTTAACGCACCTTCCCAGCTTTTTTTTTTTTTACGTCATCAATTGATCATTTCAGTATTTGTAAAAACATTTCTCCCAAGATATTTGTGCATTCTTTCAAAGATTAATAAAAATAAAAAAAAGTTTTAACGACAAAGAATAGCAAAAACAAACCTCAATGGGTACATATGACAACGGATGTCACATGTCTTTGTGGTAGTTTTAGTAATGCTTCCATGCAACTGAAACCTTAAAAAGGACAAGTTAGATTTTTCTTTTTTAATAAATACAACTAAATCTCTATTTTCTTCCACTTGTTTTTGAGAAAATTACCCAAACCTGCGATTCCCTTCCTCGTTGTGTAGTACGGGGGGCTCTGGGGGGAAAAACGCTCCAAAAACACCCAAATACGTCCTTTTACAAATGGAAACGCGCTCGGTATAGCGCTGCAGGTCGTTAAAACGTTATATACACATGACATCGTGTCCTTCCCGAACTTTACCCGCAAACGTTATATTCCATTTTGTGCAACTCAAGCCATTCCAGCTGTTCCATTCTCTGTAGTCTGCAGCTAGAATTAACAAAGAAGTGACGCTTCGGTCGCCACAAAATGAAATATAATGTCTTGGATAAGAGTTCAGAATGACACAATGTCATCTGTACAACATCTTAACGATTTCTAAAAGGACGCGTTTGAATGTTTTTGGTACATTTGTTCGTCTTTCAGAGCACAACGAGGATTGGAGTTAGTAAAAAATATATAGAAAATAAAAAACAGTGTCTGGATCCTCAAAACACTTTAGATTTGGTCTTAAAAAAGCTAAATGAGACTTTGACACTAGCATCCCCCCTTTTTGCCCTCAGAAACGCCTCAAATTCTTCGGGTCATGGGCTCTACAAGGTGTCGAAATCGTTCCACAGGGATGCTGGCCCATTTTGACTCCACTGCTTCCCACAGTTGTGTCAAGTTGGCTGGATGTCCTTTGGGTGGTGGACCGTTCTTGATACACACAGGAAACTGTTGACTGTGAAAAAACCCTGCAGCGTTGCAGTTCTTGACACAAACCGGTACGCCTGGCACCTACTACCAAACCCCGTTCAAAAGGCACATAAATCTTTAGTCTTGCCCATACATACTGTAATGACCTGACTAGATCATAAAAGAACAACTGTCCAGACAGAGGATTGAGTTTACGAATGGACGGTTTATTAAACCAACTTTACACAGGCTACTGTTTGGCCGTAGCCCACGCCAAATAAGTGAAAGATAACACACAAGCCAATCGTGACCTTCTCTTGTGGAGCCCAGACGTAAGAGAAAGAACAAAGGCAAAACCTGGTCTTAACTTCCAATGCTCCATCCCCCTGCCCAACCCCCCTCCACGCCACTCCGCCAACCACCAGGATGCCCGGCATCAGAACATTCCAGGCATTCCCGAGATTGGCAGATAGCAGGTTGACTGACATGTCGGACCCCGCGAACACAACCACCTACTAGCCTAACACATAACACACAGCTGTCTGTGCGGGTCGCTACAATACATAATCCATGTCTCAAATATTAGAAATCCTCCTTTAACCCGTCTCCTCCCCTTCATCTACACCGATTGAAGTGGATTTAACAGGTGACATCAATAAGGGATCATAGCTTTCACCTGGTCAGTCTATGTCATGCAACAGTGTATACTGTAAAACGACAGTATTATTTGTGCTAATTTTGGACAGTAAACATTTTGTAGATTACCGGTAGATATGGCACATCTAGAAATTATACAGAAATAATATTTGTTGTTGCGTAAATATTGGATGTCTTTTTGGACAGTGTTAAAGGGAAGTGGTCGTAAACACTTCCTGATTGTGCTCCTCCCCTAAACTTCACATTCCACAGGGTGGGAGATGCTGGTGTCCAGCAGATAGTCCGTCTCTAAAACCTGGTTTCTTCGAGGACTGCGGAGGCAGGGACGTTCCTATCCTCGGGATCTGAAGGGACCTGTCAATCAAAACAATTTGTCAATCATCGTTCCAGCTCAAGACGATCCTGATAAGGGTTGCAAAGTTCTTTCCCAACATTTCTAGGTTTTCCATAAATCCTGCTTATTTCCTTCTGATTCCAGGAATCTTACAACCAGGATTTCTGGAAACTGAATGTTTTTCCCCCCCTCAAAACTAGAATTTTGCAACCCTGAACCTGACGCAAATAATATTACAAGAGCAAGTAGACCAACTGTTTTAGTATCCCTGGCAACATAACGGAAAAACTAAAGTACAAATAAACATAAGACGCTACATAAAATACAAGGATGTACAAACCATTAGGAACACCTGCTCTTCCATGACATAGACCCAGGGGTATTCAACTCACCGTACGAGGTGCCGGTTTTCTATCCTACCTAATAATTAATTGCACACACACCTGGTGTCTCAGGTCTAAAAATCAGTGCCTGATTAAAAGGGGAACAATGGGAAAAAAATGCAATGGAACTAGCTTCGAGGTCCAGAGATTAGCCTGAGGGACACAAACTGACCAGGTGAATCCCGGTGAAAGATAGGATCCCTTATTGATGTCACCTGTTAAATCCACTTCAATCAGTGTAGATGAAGGGGAGGAGACAGGGTTAAAGAAGGATTTTTAAGCCTCGAGACAATTGAGATATGGATTGTGTATGTGTGCCAGTCAGAGGGTGAATGGGGAAGACAAAATATTTAAGTGCCTTTGAACGGGGTGTGGTAGTAGGTGCCAGGCGCACCGGTTTGAGTGTGTCAAGAACTGCAACTTGACACAACTGTGGGAAGCATTGGAGTCAACATGGGCCAGCATCCCTGTGGAACGCTTTTGACAACTTGCAGAGTCCATGCCCCAAAAACTGAGGCTGTTCTGAGGGCAAAAGGGGGTGCAACTCAATATTAGGAAGGTGTTCTTAATGTTTTGTCCACTCAGTGTATAATAGACCCACTACACAAACATGAGTTACCACATACATCCTATTATACTACAGAGATACTACGAACAGGTGAAGAGATCAGAAGCTGTGTATAAATCATGGAATCTGGAGTGTGAGGTGGAAAGTGAAGATGGAAAGAGAAGATGGAAAAAGAAGATGATTCAGATGTGAGGGGTAACGTTTTTTCCCAGAAAGCTTCCTATCACTTCCTAAATCATGTGAAGTCCATTCTTTAGCCAATAGAAAAGACACATCTTAGTAATACAAAGCTTCCATGAAATCTCAACCCCCTGGTCAAACGTGAAAAAAGGTACAGACAGAGGGAATCCTAACTTCCACTTGTTTATGTACTAAATGTCAAAAATGGGGAGAATACAAATCTAAAATCTGACTTAAACAGAAGTTAGGATTCACCCCTGAGAGAATAACGGACAGAGAAGCGTGTGGTGATTGTTGGTTCGGTTTGCTGTGCCCCTACCTTGGCTCGTCTGAAGATCGAGCTAAGAGTGTAAGGGTTAAGGGGGGGTTAGTGATCAAGCCTGAGAAGAATCAGAAGGGCTGTCCGGTCTCTTGATTAGAGCCGTGGCCCCGTAGCCCTGCTGTTGTCCAGAGAGCAGTCCGTCCGCCTGGAACATAGTCTTTTTTTTAATTGACCTTAAATATACGGTCAGGGGGTATGTTATCATCGCTGTCTAAAACCATATTTTCAGGAAAAAGGAAAAATAACATCCATGTTTGACCATTTAATGAACATACATTTATGAAACTTCAGAAGTTATTTAGAAAATGTTTTCCTTGGTTTTAGAGTCATGAAATGTTCAGATTACATCGAGGCGATTGCTTACTTTCAATACATTGTTACAATTTTTAAAAAAGGGGGCCAAAATGGAGTTACAAGGTTTCCTTCCCTAGAGTGACGATATCTTATCTTAGTTTACCAGGTTTTCCTATTGAGGTTTAAAACACCTCTCTCAGATCTGCTGCCCGTCAACAGACTATGTCCCAAACGGAACGCTAGTCTGAGGCCTGGGGGCAAAGGTCGAGAATGTCGCTCTCTTCAACCCCTCGATCAGCCACAAGGTCTTGTCAATCACCTCTGGTTAACACTGCTCTATCTCATGGCTAGCTGTCTCAACTATATCTGTCTATTGACACAATCTCTTTCTTGCTTTCCATGACCTCTTGTTCCTGTCTTTTGCTTTCTCCTTTAAATAAATAAATAAATAATCTCACAGCAATGTTATCAGTAGTGAGACAAGCACGTGATCATAGGATTCAACATTCTGCGCTGCAACAGATACAATCTCAATAGAATGATCTAAAATAATAAATGACAACTGATGAGGTCAGTTACTGGAGGTTAGCGTACAATGGAAACGGTATCGGTCTGTATGATTAACTCTTTCTCCAGGTAGAGGTCGTCAAATTTGACCTCTGGCAACAGTGGACATCAAACACAGATAAAACAGACAACATCAAACAGACAGACATCAAATAGACAGACTGAAATCAGACAGACAGACAGCATCAAACAAACAGACAGACAGACATCAAACAGACAGACATCAAATAGACAGACAGACAGCATCAAATAGACAGTCAACAGACAGACAACAGACATCAAACAAACAGACATCAAACAGACAGACATCAAATAGACAGTCAACAGACAGACAACAGACATCAAACAGACCGACAGACAGCATCAAACAGACAGTCAACAGACAGACAACAGACAACAGACAGACAGACATCAAACAGACAGACATCAAATAGACAGACTGACATCAAACAGACAGCGTCAAACACAGACAGACAGACAACAGCAAACAGACAGACAGCATCAAACACAGACAGATATCAAATAGACAGACTGACATCAAACAGACAGCATCAAACACTGACAGACAGAGACAGACATCAAACACAGACAGACAGCATCAAACACTGACAGACAGAGACAGACATCAAACACAGACAGACAGAGACAGACATCAAACACAGACAGACAGCATCAAACACTGACAGACAGAGACAGACATCAAACACAGACAGACAGCATCAAACACTGACAGACAGAGACAGACATCAAACACAGACAGACAGCATCAAACACTGACAGACAGAGACAGACATCAAACACAGACAGACAGAGACAGACATCAAACACAGACAGACAGCATCAAACACTGACAGATATCAAATAGACAGACTGACATCAAACAGACAGCATCAAACACAGACAGACAGCATCAAACACAGACAGACAGACAGACATCAAACACAGACAGACAGCATCAAACACTGACAGACAGAGACAGACATCAAACACAGACAGACAGCATCAAACACAGACAGACAGAGACAGACATCAAACACAGACAGACAGCATCAAACACAGACAGACAGAGACAGACATCAAACACAGACAGACAGAGACAGACATCAAACACAGACAGACAGCATCAAACACTGACAGACAGAGACAGACATCAAACACAGACAGACAGCATCAAACACTGACAGACAGAGACAGACATCAAACACAGACAGACAGCATCAAACACTGACAGACAGAGACAGACATCAAACACAGACAGACAGAGACAGACATCAAACACAGACAGACAGCATCAAACACTGACAGACAGAGACAGACATCAAACACAGACAGACAGCATCAAACACTGACAGACAGAGACAGACAGACATCAAACACAGACAGACAGCATCAAACACTGACAGACAGAGACAGACATCAAACACAGACAGACAGAGACAGACATCAAACACAGACAGACAGCATCAAACACTGACAGACAGAGACAGACATCAAACACAGACAGACAGCATCAAACACTGACAGACAGCATCAAACACTGACAGACAGAGACAGACATCAAACACAGACAGACAGAGACAGACATCAAACACAGACAGACAGCATCAAACACTGACAGACAGAGACAGACATCAAACACAGACAGACAGCATCAAACACTGACAGACAGAGACAGACATCAAACACAGACAGACAGAGACAGACATCAAACACAGACAGACAGCATCAAACACTGACAGACAGAGACAGACATCAAACACAGACAGACAGCATCAAACACTGACAGACAGAGACAGACATCAAACACAGACAGACAGCATCAAACACTGACAGACAGAGACAGACATCAAACACAGACAGACAGCATCAAACACTGACAGACAGAGACAGACATCAAACACAGACAGACAGCATCAAACACTGACAGACAGAGACAGACATCAAACACAGACAGACAGACAGACATCAAACACAGACAGACAGCATCAAACACTGACAGACAGACAGACATCAAACACTGACAGACAGAGACAGACATCAAACACAGACAGACAGCATCAAACACAGACAGACAGAGACAGACATCAAACACAGACAGACAGAGACAGACATCAAACACAGGACATCAGACAGACATCAAACACAGACAGACAGAGACAGACATCAAACACAGACAGACAGAGACAGACATCAAACACAGGACATCAGACAGACATCAAACACAGACAGACAGAGACAGACATCAAACACAGACAGACAGAGACAGACATCAAACACAGGCAGACAGAGACAGACATCAAACACAGGACATCAGACAGACATCAAACACAGACAGACAGAGACAGACATCAAACACAGGACATCAGACAGCATCAAACACTGACAGACAGAGACAGACATCAAACACAGACAGACAGACAGACATCAAACACAGACAGACAGCATCAAACACTGACAGACAGACAGACATCAAACACTGACAGACAGAGACAGACATCAAACACAGACAGACAGCATCAAACACTGACAGACAGAGACAGACATCAAACACAGACAGACAGAGACAGACATCAAACACAGGACAT
>NC_092112.1:9833936-9921436 GCF_045679555.1 Salvelinus alpinus | reverse complement strand
AAGTAGCAACGTTAGTCCCATTGTTGTAATGAGTTACGGAATATTAGAATCCCATTGTTGTAATGAGTTACGGAATATTAGAATCCCATTGTTGTAATGAGTTACGGAATATTAGAATCCCATTGTTGTAATGAGTTACGGAATATTAGAATCCCATTGTTGTAATGAGTTACGGAATATTAGAATCCCATTGTCTTAACCTTTGTCATCTTCAACCTAGCATTCAGCTAACTAGTAAAGCTAATGGGTGCAGACATTTTGTTTAGCTTGCTAGCTACCTAGCTTTGTATAATACGAACGACAGTATGATAACATTACTGTACATTTTATCTTCATATGAGAGGGGTAAACTTACTTTTTTTTTAATGATGAAGTTACTTGATGAAGTAAATGTTGTTAGCTAACGTTAGCTAGCTAGCAGCTGTGCCACTGTCTTGCAACTAAATTAACTAAAAAAATAAACCCTTTAGATGTCTGCACATGCTTGTGAATTATTTCCATTAAATCAGGAGTGTAATATGGTAGATGCATGAATGAGCTAGGAACTAGCTAGTTGAATAGTTTACATGCTTAGCCTACTGGCTAGTGGCTAATTGTAACATTTACAGTACATTTGAACTGTGACGCTGCAAAGCAAGAATGTCACCAGAACCCTCTCTCGGCTCGTTCCCGTTGCTAATGTGAATTGAAAAAGTTTATGGACATATTATTGACATTTAAAAAAATAAAAAGACTGAAGAGAGTCTGCCAGAGATCAGCTTATTTAATTTTTATCAAACCTTTATTTAACTAGGCAAGTCAGTTAAGAACAAATTCTTATTTACAATGACAGCCTACCCAGGCCAAACCCGGACGACGCTGGGCCAATTGGGAGTCCCATAGGGCGGTGCACAATCACGGCCGTTTGTGATACAGCCTGGAATCGAACCAGGGTGTCTGTAGGGACGCCTTGCACAGCCCCCAGTCATCTTCGGCCCTTGCATAGAGTCCGGTCTGGGGATTGAATCGCCTTTCTGCTAGATTCTACACCAGGGGTGTCAAACCCCTTCCTTGGAGGGCTGTGTGTCTGCTGGTTTTTGTAATTTCCTTTCAATTTGTGTCCAAATAAGTCATAAACAACCAGGTGAGGGGATTTCCTAACTAATCAGTGACCTAGACAACCAGGTGAGGGGAGTTCCTGACTAATCAGTGACCTAGACAACCAGGTGAGGGGATTTCCTGACTAATCACTGACCTAGACAACCAGGTGAGGGAATTTCCTGACTAATCAGTGACCTAGACAACCAGGTGAGGGGAGTTCCTGACTAATCAGTGACCTAGACAACCAGGTGAGAGAAGTTCCTGACTAATCAGTGACCTAGACAACCAGGTGAGGGGAGTTCCTGACTAATCAGTGACCTTAATAGATCAATCAAGTACAAGGGAGGAGTGAAAACCTGCAGACACTCGGGCCTCCATGGAATGAGCTTGACTCCTGTGTTTTACAGTGCTCATCCCTTTCAATCCGTCTCTATTTAAGTACATAATAGTCTCCTCACGTAAAAATGTAAAGGATCCGTACCTGTGAGGACCGATCCGATGAAGAGGAAGACACAGAGGAAGATGTTTCCTGCCAGCGTCCCGTAGTTATCTATAATCTTCCCCTGGCAGATAGTGAAGATGATACCAAACACCTGTATAGGGAGAGACAGGTTGTAGTGATATACACAGCCAGGCAGGCGTCTAGACAGCCAGGCAGCCAGCCAGGTGTCTAGACAGCCAGGCAGCCAGCCAGGTGTCTAGACAGCCAGGCAGCCAGCCAGGTGTCTAGACAGCCAGCCAGGTGTCTAGACAGCCAGGCAGCCAGCCAGGTGTCTAGACAGCCAGGCAGCCAGCCAGGTGTCCAGACAGCCAGCCAGGTGTCTAGACAACCAGGCAGTCAGCCAGGTGTCTAGACAACCAGGCAGCCAGCCAGGTGTCTAGACAGCCAGGCAGCCAGACGTCTAGACTGACAGACGTCTAGACAGCCAGGCATTCGTATATTTTCACAACCACAATATATACACAAACATACCCCAACATTTCCCGATTCTGTTATGGTTCTCTATTATCCCATGGATATGAAAAGCGTTGATCTGCCAACTGTCAGAAGCAGCAGCTCTGTGTGTGTGTGTGTGTGTGTGTGTGTGTGTGTGTGTGTGTGTGTGGTGTGTGTGTGTGTGTTTCACCTGTGCAGAGCAGTTGAGCAGGCCTGAAGAGGTGCCTTCACACTCGGGGTAGGTTAGCTCCACACCAAACTCAAAGCCCAGGGGAAGATAGCCTGTCATGAAGAACCTACAGACATAGAAAAACAACACAGTGTTGTATCCCTTATTGAAGTCACTTGTTAAATATACTTTCAAAATCGGTGTAGATGAAGGGGAAGAGACCGGTTAATTAAAGAAGGATTTTTAAGCCTTGAGACAAGAATTGTGTTCCATTCAGAGGGTGAATGGGCAAGACAAAAGATGAAGTTCCTTTGAACGGGGTAAGGTAGTAGGTGCCAGGCGCACCAGTTCGCGTCAAGAACGGCAAAGCTGCCGTTTTTTTCCACGCTCAACCGTTTTTTCCTCTCTCCACACTCAATGTTAGGAAGGTGTTCTTAATGTTTGGTATAGTCAGTGTACATAGGGATACTATAATTCAGTTCCTACATTAAAAAATATATATTAAATGGCTCATCACCATTTGGCCAAGTTGCAAAAATCAGAAGTATGGGGTATAGTTTTACAATTTCTCTTCTTAAAATCTGATTTAAATCTAACCCGAACCTTTCCCACACCGCTAACATTATGCCTAACCTTAAATGAAGACCCAAAAAAAGCAACAAAAAATATATATATTTTCATAAATGTTTATAATCTCGACCTTTTTGACTTTGTAGCTTGACCATAGTGGGAAACCACTTTCTTGACCATGACGGTAGGATACCAAAATGTTCACTCTAGTCTTCTATTTAATTCTGTGGTAATACAGCGCCTTGCAAAAGTATTCATAACTCTTGTATTTATTCACATTTTATTCAAATCAATCAAATGTATTTATAAAGCCCTTTTTTTCAAAACTTTTTTAATTTTACACACATCAGGAGATGTCACAAAGTGCTTAAACAGAAACGCAGCAGCTTAAATCCCCCAGAAAGCAAAGCGATGCAGGTGTAGAAGCACAGTGATTCTAGTAGGAAACATCTTTCTGTTACAAAGTGGGATTCAAATTTATATATATTTTTTTTAATGTATTGTATTTTTTTTTTAAATCAAAAATCTACCCCAAAATACTCAAGTGGAAGAAAAATGTGAACATTTGTTAAGTGGATGGAATATAGAATATATAGAATATATAGAACTAAAATATAGTCATTGCATAAATATCCAGCCCATTTGTTTATGCAAGCCTAAATTCATTCAGAAGTAACATTTGACTTAAACAAATCACATAATTTACATGGACTCACTGTGTGTGAAATAATAGGGGTTGACATGATTTTTTGCATGACTACCCCTTCCTCTGTCCCTCATACATACAACATCTATCTGTAAGGTCCCTCGGTCATTTCAAGCACATATTCAACTCCAAAGACCAGGGAGCCTGTCGAAAGCCTCACAAAAAAAGGCCAGTGATTGGTAGAAGGTTAACAATAACAAATCAGACATTGAATATGTCTTTAGGCATGGTCAAGTTAATAATTATTCTGTGGACGTATTAAACCACCCCCCCCCCAGACATATCAAAGATACAGTCGTCCTTCGGAACTGAACTGAGCTGCAGGACAGGAAGGAAACTGCTCAGGGACGTCACCATGAGGCCATTGGTGATTATAAAACGGCTACAGTGTTCAATGTCTGATGGTAGTTAACTGAGGATGGATCAACAACATTGTCTATTTAATTTCTATTACTCTTTTTTATAAATACATGAAAAAATCCACTGACAGAAAATGTGTAGATTGTTGACAATTTACAATTAAACCCATTTTAATCCCACTTTGTAACAAAATGTAAAGAAATTGAAGGGGTATGAATACTTCTGCTAGACACTTTGTGTATATTGATACCTAGAGACGCCACACAGTCAACAAGGAGACGTGTATATTGATACCTAGAGACGCCACAGTCAACAAGGAGAAAGGAGACGTGTATATTGATGCCTAGAGACGCCACAGTCAACACGGAGAAAGGGGACGTGTATATTGATGCCTAGAGACGCCACACAGTCAACAAGGAGAAAGGAGACGTGTATATTGATACCTAGAGACGCCACAGTCAACAAGGAGAAAGGAGACGTGTATATTGATACCTAGAGACGCCACAGTCAACAAGGAAAAAGGGGACGTGTATATTGATGCCTAGAGACGCCACAGTCAACAAGGAGAAAGGGGACGTGTATATTGATACCTAGAGACGCCACAGTCAACAAGGAGAAAGGGGACGTGTATATTGATACCTAGAGACGCCACAGTCAACAAGGAGAAAGGGGACGTGTATATTGATACCTAGAGACGCCACAGTCAACAAGGAGAAAGGGGACGTGTATATTGATACCTAGAGACGCCACAGTCAACAAGGAGAAAGGGGACGTGTATATTGATACCTAGAGACGCCACAGTCAACAAGGAGAAAGGGGACGTGTATATTGATACCTAGAGACGCCACAGTCAACAAGGAGAAAGGGGACGTGTATATTGATACCTAGAGACGCTACAGTCAACAAGGAAACGTGTATATTGATACCTAGAGACGCCACACAGTCAACAAGGAGAAAGGAGACGTGTATATTGATACCTAGAGACGCCACAGTCAACAAGGAGAAAGGAGACGTGTATATTGATACCTAGAGACGCCACAGTCAACAAGGAGAAAGGAGACGTGTATATTGATGCCTAGAGACGCCACACAGTCAACAAGGAGAAAGGGAACACTGCAAAAAATGCAACAGAACATAAAAGACTTGAATGCCAAACGCCTTGGGCAGCTAAGCAACGTATAGTACTATACATATCCTACTGTAACTACCAGAATAGCCTGGGTTGACAGACAGCGTATGGCTTCAGAAATGTCAGGATGTTGTTCAGTGTGTGTAAAAGGCAGAGGTAGCAGCTCAGGTGAGTGAGTGAGTGAGTGACCAAATGATGAGAACGCAAACATATTACTATATGACAGACTGGAAAGAATCAATATTAAAAAAAACATAGCAAATTGGAATACAATCTGGCCATAAACCGAGAATACAAAACACAGACAGACAGACAGACAGACAGACAGACAGACAGACAGACAGACAGACAGACAGACAGACAGACAGACAGACAGACAGACAGACAGACAGACAGACTGACTGACTGACTGACTGACTGACTGACTGACTGACTGACTGACTGACTGACTGACTGACTGACTGACTGACTGACTGACTGACTGACTGACCTACCCCAGGGCTCCAGCGGTGAGGAAGACTACCCAGAGATGACCCAGACTGAGGGTGAAGGCGTAGACCAACATCCCTACGAAGGACATGAGGTAGACAGCCAGGGTAGTCTGTCTGGAGACACAATCAATGAAAAAAAAAATATATAAATAAAATTGGTCAATTGATAATTATTTTATTTATTTAATTAACAAAAAGTTATGCAACACCCAATGCCCCTGTGTGAAAAGTAATTACCCCGTTACACTCTAACTGGTTGTGCCACCTTTAACTGCTATGACTATCCTACCACTTCCTGTAGTTGTTAATCAGTCTCTCACCTCACTGTGGAGGAATTCTGGCCCACTCTTCCATGTGCAGAACTACTGTAACTCAGAGACATTTGTGGGTTTTCAAACATGAACTGGTCGTTTCAAGTCCTGCCACAACATCTCAATTGGGATTAGGTCTGGACTTCTCATGTAGAATTGATTGTGGTTTTTTGGATCATTTTCTTGCTGCATGCATGACCCAGCTGTGCTTCAGCTTCAGCTCACAGACGGATGAGCCTGACATTCTCCTGTAGAATTCTCTGATACAGAGCAGAATTCATGGTTTCCTCTATAAAAGGCAAGTCATCCAGGTCCTGAGGCAGCAAAGCATCCCCAAACCATCACACTACCACCACCACGCTGGACCGTTGGTGTGCGGTTCATACTGTAGAATGCGGTGCTTGGTTTTCACCAGACATAATGGGACCCATCTCATCCAAAAAGTGGACTCAAGTTTTCCAGGAAGCACCTGGATGGTCATCAAGACTCCTGGAAGAATGTTCTACGGACAGACGAGTCAAAAATATAACTTTTTGGACGATACATGTGTTGTGTACGTGTTTAGACAGCGATTGCCAACCAATGAACTGATCGTGAACAACACTTACGGATGTCTCTGTTTGTTGAACTGAGAGGATGGAGTGGTGCAGGAAACAAGGTCAGGTAAACAGACAATGTCGGTGATGGGGCTGATTGGCTCAGGAGACTGTTTGACGGCCAGTTATTGGGACTGATGTCAACCATAGACAATATATTAGTAGACAGGGATTCTAGATCTATTTGATGTCCCAACCAGAGCAGACCTCAGCTAAAATAGCCTCTATGGCATCAACCTACCTCGGGTTCTAGATCAATGTCAACTCATGGTGTGTTCGTTTATTCATACTGGAGTGACAGAGTGTGCTCTCATAGTGCACTCTGGGCGTTTGTAAATTCAGAACGTTGTCCGCTTCGCTCTCTGGAGCGTTCATAGCGCACACTGGACGCTCTGGACGAGGAGTTGGGTTGATCTGAGCGTTCTGACCTCACAACGGCAGTCAAACACCCAAGCTAACTGGCTAACGTTGGCTAGCTTGCTAACTGGCTAACGTTGGCTAGCTTGCTAACTGGCTAACTGGCTAACGTTGGCTAGCTTGCTAACTGGCTAACGTTGGCTAGCTTGCTAACTGGCTAACGTTGGCTAGCTTGCTAACTGGCTAACGTTGGCTAGCTTGCTAACTGGCTAACGTTGGCTAGCTTGCTAACTGGCTAACGTTGGCTAACTGGCTAACGTTGGCTAGCTTGCTAACTGGCTAACGTTGGCTAGCTACTTCCAGACACAAACGAGACCACTCTGCCCATTTCACTCTCCCTAGCAGAGCTGGTTAGGCTGTTGTCATGGTATCCAGAGCGTTGGTGACTGTAACTGTGCTGCTGGCAACTATTTAATTACGCTTTTTTGCCAACGTTTACTGACACCGGACAGATTCAACAGGTGTTGAGTGTTAGTAAATTCATAAGTTATTCTGTGCTGCAGCGAGAGTGCTCTGACATCGGAGTAGATAACCAGAGTTACGAACACACCCTTAAATTGACATCATGTGCCCATTTAATATCTAAGATAAAGATAGTGTTGAGTTGGCATATTAAAATAGTTTCACAGACCAAATGGTTCTATCACCCAAATCACCCAAATCAAGCCGTAACATAGTGAATTTTTCCCTACGCGGAGCACAAATATTTAAAAAAAAATTGATTTCATGAGTGAGTAAGTATGCCGTTTTGTCCTATATTATAATATTTATATTTTTAATCCCAGCCATCATCGCAGGAGGCCTTTTGCCTTTTTGTACGCCGTCATTGTAAATAAGAATTTGTTCTTAACTGACTTGCCTAGTTAAACAAAAGGTCAGCATCACAGTGCCATTGGAAGAGGGAGATGAGGTCTATGACCGGCTATGGGACGGACATGTACAGTAACAACAACATGTCGCATTGTAAACATTCCTACTGACTTAGCAAGGTGGACAGGACAGGACATCAAAGGGGGGCTTTGGGTTTGAAGGTGGTCCTCACTCTGAGCACATGACCTGCGACCCCATGGGGTGAGCCAGGGATCAGAGGTTAAAGGTCAGGCCTTAGGAGAGATATCAGAAGGCTGCACCTGGAAAAATAGAGCTGGGGTCTGTCTTGTCCCGAGCATGCAGCGACAGAGACAAGGCCCTGAGTCTAGCTGAGCAGCAACATCACACAGCAGGACCCTGAGTCTAGCTGAACAGCAACATCACACAGCAGGACCCTGAGTCTAGCTGAGCAGCAACATCACACAGCAGGACCCTGAGTCTAGCTGAACAGCAACATCACACAGCAGGACCCTGAGTCTAGCTGAGCAGCAACATCACACAGCAGGACCCTGAGTCTAGCGGAGCAGCAGGACCCTGAGTCTAGCTGAGCAGCAACATCACACAGCAGGACCCTGAGTCAAGCTGAGCAGCAACATCACACAGCAGGGCCCTGAGTCAAGCTGAGCAGCAACATCACACAGCAGGGCCCTGAGTCAAGCTGAGCAGCAACATCACACAGCAGGACCCTGAGTCTAGCTGAGCAGCAACATCACACAGCAGGACCCTGAGTCTAGCTGAGCAGCAACATCACACAGCAGGACCCTGAGTCTAGCTGAGCAGCAACATCACACAGCAGGACCCTGAGTCAAGCTGAGCAGCAACATCACACAGCAGGACCCTGAGTCAAGCTGAGCAGCAACATCACACAGCAGGACCCTGAGTCTAGCTGAACAGCAACATCACACAGCAGGACCCTGAGTCTAGCTGAACAGCAACATCACACAGCAGGACCCTGAGTCAAGCTGAGCAGCAACATCACACAGCAGGACCCTGAGTCAAGCTGAGCAGCAACATCACACAGCAGGGCCCTGAGTCAAGCTGAGCAGCAACATCACACAGCAGGAGATGGAGGAACAGTCATCACACACTGAGAAACACTAAACAACTCACAGCTAACAACTCACAGACACAAGTCCATTGGTGAGAGTTGCTCAGTGAGTTTCCTTCCCAGCGTTCAAAACTGGTTGAAAATCAATGAAACCAGCTTTGCCCACTGGGTTGGTTCCAGACAGTGTTTTGAAATTAGACAAGGAAACATGGAAATACTGGATCTTATCCCACTTCCCTGCATCTCCTAACTCCCTGTTCCCAGTCCCCCTGACTCCCTGTTCCCCGTCCCCCTGACTCCCTGTTCCCCGTCCCCCTGACTCCCTGTTCCCAGTCCCCCTGACTCCCTGTTCCCCGTCCCCCTGACTCCCTGTTCCCCGTCCCCCTGACTCCCTGTTCCCCGTCCCCCTGACTCCCTGTTCCCCGTCCCCCTGACTCCCTGTTCCCCGTCCCCCTGACTCCCTGTTCCCCGTCCCCCTGACTCCCTGTTCCCCGTCCCCCTGACTCCCTGTTCCCAGTCCCCCCGACTCCCTGTTCCCAGTCCCCCCGACTCCCTGTTCCCCGTCCCCCTGACTCCCTGTTCCCCGTCCCCCTGACTCCCTGTTCCCCGTCCCCCTGACTCCCTGTTCCCAGTCCCCCTGTCTCCCTGTTCCCCGTCTCCCTGTTCCCCGTCCCCCTGTCTCCCTGTTCCCAGTCCCCCTGTCTCCCTGTTCCCCGTCTCCCTGTTCCCCGTCCCCCTGTCTCCCTGTTCCCAGTCCCCCTGTCTCCCTGTTCCCCGTCTCCCTGTTCCCCGTCCCCCTGTCTCCCTGTTCCCAGTCCCCCTGTCTCCCTGTTCCCCGTCTCCCTGTTCCCCGTCTCCCTGTCTCCCTGTTCCCAGTCCCCCTGTCTCCCTGTTCCCCGTCTCCCTGTTCCCCGTCTCCCTGTTCCCCGTCCCCCTGTCTCCCCGTTCCCCTGTCCCCCCGTCCCCCTGTCTCCCTGTTCCCCCTGTCCCCCTGTCTCCCTGTTCCCCGTCCCCCTGACTCCCTGTTCCCCGTCCCCCTGACTCCCTGTTCCCCGTCCCCCTGACTCCCTGTTCCCAGTCCCCCTGTCTCCCTGACCCCCGTCCCCCTGACTCCCTGTTCCCCGTCCCCCTGACTCCCTGTTCCCCGTCCCCCCGACTCCCTGTTCCCCGTCCCCCTGACTCCCTGTTCCCCGTCCCCCTGACTCCCTGTTCCCCGTCCCCCTGTCTCCCTGTTCCCCGTCCCCCTGACTCCCTGTTCCCCGTCCCCCTGTTCCCAGTCCCCCTGACTCCCTGTTCCCAGTCCCCCCGACTCCCTGTTCCCCGTCCCCCCGACTCCCTGTTCCCCGTCCCCCCGTCCCCCTGTTCCCCGTCTCCCTGTTCCCCGTCTCCCTGTTCCCCGTCCCCCTGTCTCCCTGTTCCCAGTCCCCCTGTCTCCCTGTTCCCCGTCTCCCTGTTCCCCGTCCCCCTGTCTCCCTGTCTCCCTGTTCCCCGTCTCCCTGTTCCCCGTCCCCCTGTTCCCCGTCCCCCTGTCTCCCTGTTCCCAGTCCCCCTGTCTCCCTGTTCCCCGTCTCCCTGTTCCCCTGTCTCCCTGTTCCCAGTCCCCCTGTCTCCCTGTTCCCCCGTCTCCCTGTTCCCCCGTCTCCCTGTTCCCCGTCTCCCTGTTCCCCGTCCCCCTGTTCCCAGTCCCCCTGTCTCCCCGTTCCCCTGTCCCCCCGTCCCCCTGTCTCCCTGTTCCCCGTCCCCCTGTCTCCCTGTTCCCCGTCCCCCTGACTCCCTGTTCCCAGTCCCCCTGACTCCCTGTTCCCAGTCCCCCTGACTCCCTGTTCCCCGTCCCCCCGACTCCCTGTTCCCCGTCCCCCCGACTCCCTGTTCCCCGTCCCCCCGACTCCCTGTTCCCCGTCCCCCCGACTCCCTGTTCCCAGTCCCCCCGACTCCCTGTTCCCAGTCCCCCCGACTCCCTGTTCCCCGTCCCCCCGACTCCCTGTTCCCCGTCCCCCCGACTCCCTGTTCCCCGTCCCCCTGACTCCCTGTTCCCCGTCCCCCCGACTCCCTGTTCCCAGTCCCCCCGACTCCCTGTTCCCCGTCCCCCTGACTCCCTGTTCCCCGTCCCCCTGACTCCCTGTTCCCCGTCTCCCTGTTCCCCGTCCCCCTGTCTCCCTGTTCCCAGTCCCCCTGTCTCCCTGTTCCCCGTCTCCCTGTTCCCCGTCCCCCTGTCTCCCTGTTCCCAGTCCCCCTGTCTCCCTGTTCCCAGTCCCCCTGTCTCCCTGTTCCCCGTCTCCCTGTTCCCCGTCCCCCTGTCTCCCTGTTCCCAGTCCCCCTGTCTCCCAGTCCCCCTGTCTCCCTGTCCCCCTGTCTCCCTGTTCCCCTGTCTCCCTGTTCCCCGTCTCCCTGTTCCCCTGTCTCCCTGTTCCCCTGTCTCCCTGTTCCCAGTCCCCCTGTCTCCCTGTTCCCCTGTCCCCCCGTCCCCCTGTCTCCCCGTCCCCCTGTCTCCCTGTTCCCCCGTCCCCCTGTCTCCCTGTTCCCCCGTCCCCCTGTCTCCCTGTTCCCCCGTCCCCCTGTTCCCCTGTCTCCCTGTTCCCCGTCCCCCTGTCTACCTGACCCCCGTCCCCCTGTCTCCCTGTTCCCCTGTCCCCCCGTCCCCCTGTCTCCCCGTCCCCCTGTCTCCCTGTTCCCCGTCCCCCTGTCTCCCTGTTCCCCCGTCCCCCTGTTCCCCTGTCTCCCTGTTCCCCGTCCCCCTGTCTACCTGACCCCCGTCCCCCTGTCTCCCCGTCCCCCTGTCTACCTGACCCCCGTCCCCCTGTCTCCCTGTTCCCCGTCTCCCTGTTCCCCTGTCCCCCTGTCTCCCTGTCTCCCTGTTCCCCGTCCCCCTGTTCCCCGTCCCCCTGTCTCCCTGTTCCCCGTCCCCCTGTCTACCTGACCCCCGTCCCCCTGTCTCCCTGTTCCCCGTCTCCCTGTTCCCCTGTCCCCCTGTCTCCCTGTTCCCCGTCCCCCTGTCTACCTGACCCCCGTCCCCCTGTCTCCCTGTTCCCCGTCCCCCTGTCCCCCTGTCTCCCTGTTCCCCTGTCCCCCCGTCTCCCTGTTCCCCTGTCCCCCTGTTCCCCGTCCCCCTGTTCCCCTGTCTCCCTGTCCCCCTGTTCCCCGTCCCCCTGTCCCCCTGTCTCCCTGTTCCCCCGTCCCCCTGTCTCCCCGTCCCCCTGTCTCCCTGTCTCCCCCGTCCCCCTGTCTCCCTGTTCCCCCGTCCCCCTGTTCCCCTGTCTCCCTGTTCCCCGTCCCCCTGTCTACCTGACCCCCGTCCCCCTGTCTCCCTGTCCCCCCGTCCCCCCGTCTCCCCGTCCCCCTGTCTCCCTGTTCCCCGTCCCCCTGTCTCCCTGTTCCCCCGTCCCCCTGTTCCCCTGTCTCCCTGTTCCCCGTCCCCCTGTCTACCTGACCCCCGTCCCCCTGTCTCCCTGTTCCCCGTCCCCCTGTCTCCCTGTCTCCCTGTTCCCCGTCCCCCTGTTCCCTGTCCCCCTGTCTCCCTGTTCCCCGTCCCCCTGTCTACCTGACCCCCGTCCCCCTGTCTCCCTGTTCCCCGTCTCCCTGTTCCCCTGTCTCCCTGTTCCCCGTCCCCCTGTCTCCCCGTCTCCCTGTTCCCCTGTCCCCCCGTCTCCCTGTTCCCCGTCCCCCTGTCCCCCTGTTCCCCTGTTCCCCGTCCCCCTGTTCCCCTGTCTCCCTGTCCCCCCGTCCCCCTGTCTCCCTGTCCCCCTGTTCCCCGTCCCCCTGTCTCCCTGTTCCCCGTCTCCCTGTTCCCCGTCTCCCTGTTCCCTGTTCCCCGTCCCCCTGTTCCCCGTCCCCCTGTCTCCCTGTTCCCCGTCCCCCTGTCCCCCTGTTCCCCGTCCCCCTGTCCCCCTGTTCCCCGTCCCCCTGTCTCCCTGTCCCCCTGTCTCCCTGTCCCCCCGTCCCCCTGTCCCCCCGTCCCCCTGTTCCCCTGTTCCCCTGTCTCCCTGTTCCCCGTCCCCCTGTCCCCCTGTTCCCCTGTCCCCCTGTCTACCTGACCCCTGTCCCCCTGTCCCTTCATGCTTCCTTTAATGATGTAAAGTGTACTGTACTGACTAGGGTTGCAAAATTCTGGGGACTTTCAATAAATTCCCTGATTTTCCCGAAGTCCCAGTTGAAGATTTCCCAGAATAAGCAGGAAATCTGGAATTCTCCAACCAGGATTTCTGGAAAAACCAGGTAATTTATTGAAAGTTCCCGAAATTTTGCAACCCTAGTAGTGACCCATGAGAAATGCACGTTAAATAACCTAGACTTGACTTACTTGTATGTTTTGGTTCTGTCCAGCCAGATACCGCAGATCAGCGACCCCACCATGCCAGCAATAACGATGGTGAGGCCTATCCTCCCTGCGTTCAACTCTTCACCCTGCGGGTCAGGACAGACAGACGGTAGGGTTAGTGTGTGTGTGTAGCTCTGGTCAAACATAGTACACTATATAGGGAATTCTGTGCCATTGGGACACATCCCATGTCTCAGCGTTACCATTGTGCATACTACTCTAACCCAGTGGTTCCCAAACTGTGGGGCGCAAAAAAATTAAACTGCACATTATCTACAACCCATTGCAAAATGTGTATTATTGCAGGAAATGTAAAACCTATTTTTCTCTCCGCCAACAAGAGGGGTGTGAACAGTTTGGAAGGGGGGCTGTGTTGGGTAAGGGGTGAATAACAGGGCTGTGTTGGGTAAGGGGTGAATAACGGGGCTGTGTTAGGTATGGGGTGAATAACGGGGCTGTGTTAGGTATGGGGTGAATAACAGGGCTGTGTTAGGTAAGGGGTGAATAACGGGGCTGTGTTAGGTAAAGGGTGAATAACAGGGCTGTGTTAGGTAAAGGGTGAATAACAGGGCTGTGTTAGGTAAGGGGTGAATAACAGGGCTGTGTTAGGTAAGGGGTGAATAACAGGGCTGTGTTAGGTAAGGGGTGAATAACGGGGCTGTGTTAGGTAAGGGGTGAATAACGGGGCTGTGTTGGGTAAGGGGTGAATAACGGGGCTGTGTTTGGGTAAGGGGTGAATAACGGGGCTGTGTTAGGTAAGGGGTGAATAACGGGGCTGTGTTAGGTAAGGGGTGAATAACAGGGCTGTGTTGGGTAAGGGGTGAATAACAGGGCTGTGTTAGGTAAGGGGTGAATAACGGGGCTGTGTTGGGTAAGGGGTGAATAACAGGGCTGTGTTAGGGAAGGGGTGAATAACAGGGCTGTGTTAGGTAAGGGGTGAATAACGGGGGGACAGGGAGACGGGGGGACGGGGGGACAGGGAGACAGAACTTAGTTCCAGTGTTCCCATACTGCACTGTAGAGCCAACAGGGTCAGAACTTAGATCCTGTGTTCCCATACTGCACTGTAGAACCAACAGGGTCAGAACTTAGTTCCTGTGTTCCCATACTGCACTGTAGAGCCAACAGGGTCAGAACTTAGTTCCTGTGTTCCCATACTGCACTGTAGAGCCAACAGGGTCAGAACTTAGTTCCTGTGTTCCCATACTGCACTGTAGAACCAACAGGGTCAGAACTTAGTTCCAGTGTTCCCATACTGCACTATAGAACCAACAGGGTCAGAACTTAGTTCCAGTGTTCCCATACTGCACTATAGAGCCAACCGGGTCAGAACTTAGTTCCTGTGTTCCCATACTGCACTATAGAACCAACAGGGTCAGAACTTAGTTCCTGTGTCCCCATACTGCACTGTAGAGTCAACAGGGTCAGAACTTAGTTCCAGTGTCCCCATACTGCACTGTAGAGCCAACAGGGTCAGAACTTAGTTCCAGTGTCCCCATACTGCACTGTAGAGCCAACCGGGTCAGAACTTAGTTCCAGTGTCCCCATACTGCACTGTAGAGCCAACCGGGTCAGAACTTAGATCCTGTGTTCCCATACTGCACTGTAGAACCAACAGGGTCAGAACTTAGATCCTGTGTTCCCATACTGCACTGTAGAGCCAACCGGGTCAGAACTTAGTTCCAGTGTCCCCATACTGCACTGTAGAACCAACAGGGTCAGAACTTAGTTCCTGTGTCCCCATACTGCACTGTAGAGCCAACAGGGTCAGAACTTAGTTCCAGTGTTCCCATACTGCACTGTAGAGCCAACAGAGTCAGAACTTAGTTCCAGTGTTCCCATACTGCACTATAGAGCCAACCGGGTCAGAACTTAG
Organism: Salvelinus alpinus; assembly: GCF_045679555.1. Taxonomy (NCBI): domain Eukaryota; kingdom Metazoa; phylum Chordata; class Actinopteri; order Salmoniformes; family Salmonidae; genus Salvelinus; species Salvelinus alpinus. The sequence continues at coordinate 9,906,561 of NC_092112.1, read as the reverse complement.
TTCCTGTGTTCCCATACTGCACTGTAGAGCCAACAGAGTCAGAACTTAGTTCCAGTGTTCCCATACTGCACTATAGAGCCAACAGGGTCAGAACTTAGTTCCTGTGTTCCCATACTGCACTGTAGAGCCAACAGAGTCAGAACTTAGTTCCAGTGTTCCCATACTGCACTATAGAGCCAACAGGGTCAGAACTTAGTTCCTGTGTCCCCATACTGCACTGTAGAGCCAACAGGGTCAGAACTTAGTTCCAGTGTTCCCATACTGCACTGTAGAGCCAACAGAGTCAGAACTTAGTTCCAGTGTTCCCATACTGCACTATAGAGCCAACCGGGTCAGAACTTAGTTCCTGTGTTCCCATACTGCACTATAGAGCCAACCAGGTCAGAACTTAGTTCCTGTGTTCCCATACTGCACTATAGAACCAACAGAGTCAGAACTTAGTTCCAGTGTTCCCATACTGCACTATAGAGCCAACCGGGTCAGAACTTAGTTCCTGTGTTCCCATACTGCACTATAGAGCCAACCAGGTCAGAACTTAGTTCATGTGTTCCCATACTGCACTATAGAACCAACAGGGTCAGAACTTAGTTCCAGTGTTCCCATACTGCACTATAGAGCCAACCGGGTCAGAACTTAGTTCCTGTGTTCCCATACTGCACTATAGAACCAACAGGGTCAGAACTTAGTTCCAGTGTTCCCATACTGCACTGTAGAACCAACAGGGTCAGAACTTAGTCAACAGGGTCAGAACTTAGATCCTGTGTTCCCATACTGCACTGTAGAACCAACCGGGTCAGAACTTAGTTCCAGTGTTCCCATACTGCACTGTAGAGCCAACAGGGTCAGAACTTAGATCCTGTGTTCCCATACTGCACTGTAGAACCAACAGGGTCAGAACTTAGTTCCTGTGTTCCCATACTGCACTGTAGAGCCAACAGGGTCAGAACTTAGTTCCTGTGTTCCCATACTGCACTGTAGAGCCAACAGGGTCAGAACTTAGTTCCTGTGTTCCCATACTGCACTGTAGAACCAACAGGGTCAGAACTTAGTTCCAGTGTTCCCATACTGCACTATAGAACCAACAGGGTCAGAACTTAGTTCCAGTGTTCCCATACTGCACTATAGAGCCAACCGGGTCAGAACTTAGTTCCTGTGTTCCCATACTGCACTATAGAACCAACAGGGTCAGAACTTAGTTCCTGTGTCCCCATACTGCACTGTAGAGTCAACAGGGTCAGAACTTAGATCCAGTGTTCCCATACTGCACTGTAGAACCAACAGGGTCAGAACTTAGTCAACAGGGTCAGAACTTAGATCCTGTGTTCCCATACTGCACTGTAGAGCCAACAGGGTCAGAACTTAGTTCCAGTGTCCCCATACTGCACTGTAGAGCCAACAGGGTCAGAACTTAGTTCCAGTGTCCCCATACTGCACTGTAGAGCCAACCGGGTCAGAACTTAGTTCCAGTGTCCCCATACTGCACTGTAGAGCCAACCGGGTCAGAACTTAGATCCTGTGTTCCCATACTGCACTGTAGAACCAACAGGGTCAGAACTTAGATCCTGTGTTCCCATACTGCACTGTAGAGCCAACCGGGTCAGAACTTAGTTCCAGTGTCCCCATACTGCACTGTAGAGCCAACAGGGTCAGAACTTAGTTCCAGTGTCCCCATACTGCACTGTAGAGCCAACCGGGTCAGAACTTAGTTCCAGTGTCCCCATACTGCACTGTAGAGCCAACCGGGTCAGAACTTAGATCCTGTGTTCCCATACTGCACTGTAGAACCAACAGGGTCAGAACTTAGATCCTGTGTTCCCATACTGCACTGTAGAGCCAACCGGGTCAGAACTTAGTTCCAGTGTCCCCATACTGCACTGTAGAGCCAACCGGGTCAGAACTTAGTTCCAGTGTACCCATACTGCACTGTAGAACCAACAGGGTCAGAACTTAGTTCCAGTGTTCCCATACTGCACTGTAGAGCCAACCGGGTCAGAACTTAGTTCCTGTGTCCCCATACTGCACTGTAGAGCCAACAAGGTCAGAACTTAGTTCCAGTGTTCCCATACTGCACTGTAGAACCAACAGGGTCAGAACTTAGATCCTGTGTTCCCATACTGCACTGTAGAGCCAACCGGGTCAGAACTTAGTTCCAGTGTCCCCATACTGCACTGTAGAGCCAACCGGGTCAGAACTTAGTTCCAGTGTACCCATACTGCACTGTAGAACCAACAGGGTCAGAACTTAGTTCCAGTGTTCCCATACTGCACTGTAGAGCCAACCGGGTCAGAACTTAGTTCCTGTGTCCCCATACTGCACTGTAGAGCCAACAAGGTCAGAACTTAGTTCCAGTGTTCCCATACTGCACTGTAGAACCAACCGGGTCAGAACTTAGTTCCTGTGTCCCCATACTGCACTGTAGAGCCAACAGGGTCAGAACTTAGTTCCAGTGTTCCCATACTGCACTGTAGAACCAACCGGGTCAGAACTTAGTTCCTGTGTCCCCATACTGCACTGTAGAGCCAACAGGGTCAGAACTTAGTTCCAGTGTTCCCATACTGCACTGTAGAACCAACCGGGTCAGAACTTAGTTCCTGTGTCCCCATACTGCACTGTAGAACCAACAGGGTCAGAACTTAATTCCTGTGTTCCCATACTGCACTGTAGAGCCAACCGGGTCAGAACTTAGTTCCTGTGTCCCCATACTGCACTGTAGAGCCAACAGGGTCAGTACTTAGTTCCTGTGTTCCCATACTGCACTGTAGATCCAACAGGATCTGAACTTAGTTCCTGTGTTCCCATACTGCACTGTAGAGCCAACCGGGTCAGAACTTAGTTCCTGTGTTCCCATACTGCACTGTAGAACCAACAGGGTCAGAACTTAGTTCCTGTGTCCCCATACTGCACTGTAGAGCCAACAGGGTCAGAACTTAGTTCCAGTGTCCCCATACTGCACTGTAGAGCCAACCGGGTCAGAACTTAGTTCCAGTGTCCCCATACTGCACTGTAGAACCAACAGGGTCAGAACTTAGTTCCAGTGTCCCCATACTGCACTGTAGAACCAACCGGGTCAGAACTTAGTTCCAGTGTTCCATACTGCACTGTAGAACCAACAGGGTCAGAACTTAATTGTATATACACCCCAGGAGGCTGGTGTCACCTTCATTGGGGAGGATGGGCTCGTGGAATAGTAACAAATACAAAAAGACATGGTTTCCACTCATTTGCTCCATTCTCAGACATTATTGTGAGCCGTCCTCCCTTCAGCAGCCTCCTGTGGTCCACACAGTGTGTAGAGGAAAGAGGGGCAGAACTTACAGGGTAGTGTTCGATGATCATGCGGTTCAGTAGTGTGCCAACAGCATAGAAGCAGCCCACGTTCAGTCCTGCGGGAGAGAGAGACACAGTGAGATACAGCCAATAGGGAGTCGGCACACTCGGAGAGCAGCCAATAGGGGTTGATGTTAGAGGTAGGTCGCCCGTCCGTGGTCGATACAGTATTAACAGAGGCAAAAGGGGGATCAGTGAGTCAGGAGAGAGAGAGGTAGTGGTTAGGGTTGTTACGGTGACCGTTTTACCGTCACGCCGGCGGTCACGAGTCACGACGGCAGTCAAATTCCACGTGACCGTTTAGTCACGGTAATTAGGCTTCTCCAAGCTCTGATGCTGCTGATGGCCATTAATAGCCTACCAGCTATCTGCCTGGTACTCAGCTATCTGCCTGGTACTCAGCTATCTGCCTGGTACTCAGCTATCTGCCTGGTACTCAGCTATCTGCCTGGTACTCAGCTATCTGCCTGGTACTCAGCTATCTGCCTGGTACCCAGCTATCTGCCTGGTACTCAGCTATCTGCCTGGTACTCAGCTATCTGCCTGGTACTCAGCTATCTGCCTGGTACTCAGCTATCTGCCTGGTACTCAGCTATCTGCCTGGTACTCAGCACTCTGCCTGGTACTCAGCACTCTACTGTCCCTCTAATCACTCTGACATCAATGTAAATGTAATGGAAAATCTAATCAAACACTTCCTGAGAGCCCATGAGGTCAGGTTGCGCAACATGTCTATAGGCAGAACTGTCCACATTTACTTTTCATCGGCCAACAAGATGAGTAGGCGTAACGAACAGCAAAAGCACTAGCCTACGTAAATCTACTATCCCCCGTAGTACAAAAGTCGACCTATTCTATTCTGTGGGAGAAATAAATATTCCAAACATAGTCTGGGACGGTTGTGGGATGAGATAGTGCTTGTATTCATTTGGGATCTAACATCCCAAAAACATTTTTACGCAACTGTCACGTTCCTGACCTGTTTTCTGTTTAGTTTTGTGTGTTAGTTGGTCAGGACGTGAGTTTGGGTGGGCATTCTATGTTGTCTGTTTCTATGTTGGTTTAGGGTTGCCTGGTATGGCTCTCAATTGGAGGCAGGTGTTTGGCGTTCCTCTAATTGAGAGTCATATTTAGGTAGGCTGTTCACAGTGTTTGTTGGTGGGTGGTTGTCTCCTGTGTCAGTGTTTGTCGCACCATACGGGACTGTTACGGTTTGTTCATTTCATGTAGGCTATTTTTTCCCTGTTCGTGCGTTCTCGTGTTTATGTATGTTCGTCGTTCAGGTCTGTCTACTTTCGTTTTGTTATTTTGTATCATTATCAAGTATAGTTCGTTTTCGTCTTGTCTTTAATAAATATTATGTGTTCACAACCCGCTGCGCCTTGGTTCCCTCACTACTCCTCCTCTTCAGATGAAGAGGAGGAGGACTGCCGTTACAGAACCACCCACCAATCCAGAGCCAAGCAGCGTAATTTGGAGCAACGGGCAAGTATACAGGACTTGTGGAGTTGGGAGCAAATATTTAACGGAGAAGGACCATGGGCTAAAGTAAATCACCGTCCATGGGAACGGCTGGAGGCAGCTCGGAGAGCGGAGGAAAATAGAGAGAGGAACCGGCGTTATGAGGGGACGCGTCTTGCACGGAAGCCCGAAAAGCCCGTGAGTAACTCCCAAAAATTTCTTGGGGGGGGGCTAAGGGGTCGTGGGCCTAGGGCAGGTAGGAGACCTGCGCCCACTTCCCAGGCTAACCGTGGAGAGCGGGAGTACGGGCAGACACCGTGTTACGCAGTAGAGCGCACGGTGTCTCCTGTACGTGTGCATAGCCCGGTGCGGGTTATTCCACCTCCCCGCACTGGTAGGGCTAGATTGGGCATTGAGCCAGGTGTCATGAGGCCGGCTCAACGCGTCTGGTCTCCAGTGCGTCTCCTCGGGCCGGCATACATGGCACCTGCCTTACGCATGGTTTCCCCGGTTCGCCTACACAGCCCGGTGCGGGTTATTCCACCTCCCCGCACTGGGCGGGCGACCGGGAGCATTCAACCAGGTAAGGTTGGGCAGGCTCAATGCTCAAGAGAGCCAGTACGCCTGCATGGTCCGGTATTTCCGGTGCCACCTCCCCGCCCCAGCCTAGTACCTACAGTGCCTACACTACGCACTGGGCTACCAGGGCATTTCCAGAGCCCTGTTCCTCCTCCACGCACTCTCCCTATAGTGCGTGTATCCAGTTCGGTGCCTCCAGTTCCGGCCCCACGCACTAAGCCACCTGTGCGTCTCCTAAGTCCTGTACACACTGTCACTTCTCCCCGTACTAGTCCTGAGGTGCCACCAGTGCCGGTACCACGCACCAGGTATAGAGTACGCTTTGAGAGTTCAGTGTGCCCTGTCCCTGCTCCCCGCACTAGTATGAAGGTGCGTGTCCTTAGCCCGGTGCCTCCAGTTCCGGCACCACGCACCAGGTCTACAGTGCGCCTTATCCGGCCAGAGCCATCCGTCTCCCCAGCGCTATCTGAGCCATCCGTCTCCCGAGCGCCGTCTGAGCCATCCGTCTCCCGAGCGCCGTCTGAGCCATCCGTCTCCCCAGCGCCATCTGAGCCATCCGTCTCCCCAGCGCCATCTGAGCCATCCGTCTCCCCAGCGCCGTCTGAGCCATCCGTCTGCAATGAGCCTGCAAAGCCGCCCGTCTGCCATGAGCCTACAGAGCCGTCCGCCAGACAGGAGCCGCTAGAGCCGTCCGCCAGACAGGAGCCGCTAGAGCCGCCCGTCAGACAGGATCTGCCAGAGCCGCCAACCAGACAGGATCTGCCAGAGCCGCCAATCAGACAGGATCTGCCAGAGCCGCCAATCAGACAGGATCTGCCAGAGCCGCCAGCCAGACAGGATCTGCCAGAGCCGCCAGCCAGACAGGATCTGCCAGAGCCGTCAGCGAGCCATGAGCAGCCAGAGCCGTCAGAGAGCCATGAGCAGCCAGAGCCGTCAGAGAGCCATGAGCAGCCAGAGCCGTCAGAGAGCCATGAGCAGCCAGAGCCGTCAGAGAGCCATGAGCAGCCAGAGCCGTCAGCCTGCCATGAGCGTCCAGAGCCGTCAGCCTGCCATGAGCGTCCAGAGCCGTCAGCCTGCCATGAGCGTCCAGAGCCGTCAGCCTGCCATGAGCGTCCAGAGCCGTCAGCCTGCCATGAGCGTCCAGAGCCGTCAGCCTGCCATGAGCGTCCAGAGCCGTCAGCATGCCATGAGCGTCCAGAGCCGTCAGCCTGCCATGAGCGTCCAGAGCCGTCAGCCTGCCATGAGCGTCCAGAGCCGTCAGTCAGCCATGAGCTGTCCCTCAGCCAGAAGCGGCTAGTAATCCTGAACTGCCCCTCAGTCCAGAGCTGTCTCTCTGTCCGGAGCTGCCCTTCAGTCCGGAGTTGCCCCTCTATCCTGAGCTACCTCTCTCTCCTGAGCTACCTCTCTCTCCTAAGCTCTCCCTCTGTCCTGAGCTATCCCTATGTCCTGAGCTACCTTGTCCCAGAGCTGTCCTTGATTCTGGTGTTGCCCCTAAATTTAGGTGGGGTTATTTGGAGGGTGGTCATTGTGGGGAGGCTAAGGAAGCGGGGATTGATTATGGTGGGGTGGGAACCACGCCCGGAGCCTAAGCCACCACCGTGGTCAGATGCCCACCCAGACCCTCCCCTGGACTTTTTGGTGATGCGTTCGGAGTACGCATCTTGAGGGGGGGGTTATGTCACGTTCCTGACCTGTTTTCTGTTTAGTTTTGTGTGTTAGTTGGTCAGGACGTGAGTTTGGGTGGGCATTCTATGTTATCTGTTTCTATGTTGGTTTAGGGTTGCCTGGTATGGCTCTCAATTGGAGGCAGGTGTTTGGCGTTCCTCTAATTGAGAGTCATATTTAGGTAGGCTGTTCACAGTGTTTGTTGGTGGGTGGTTGTCTCCTGTGTCAGTGTTTGTCGCACCATACGGGACTGTTACGGTTTGTTCATTTCATGTAGGCTATTTTTTCCCTGTTCGTGCGTTCTCGTGTTTATGTATGTTCGTCGTTCAGGTCTGTCTACTTTCGTTTTGTTATTTTGTATCATTATCAAGTATAGTTCGTTTTCGTCTTGTCTTTAATAAATATTATGTGTTCACAACCCGCTGCGCCTTGGTTCCCTCACTACTCCTCCTCTTCAGATGAAGAGGAGGAGGACTGCCGTTACAGCAACGAGGCTAACACAACAGATGCTTCTACACCTGCATTACTAGCTGTTTGGGGTTTTAGGCTGGGTTTCTGTACAGCACTTTGAGATATCAGCTGATGTAAGAAGGGCTTTATAAATACATTAGATTGAGTGATTGATTGAGATCAGAATGTTTACCAACATTTTTTGATAAATGATTAAGCTATTTCGTCACATTACAAGCGCAACAATGCTCACACGGCAGGAGGCTGTAACTGCAAATGTTCCTTTAGCTGGAAAACACCATTATTTAAAGTGACCACAAATTAAATTACGCATTTTTTGCTTTTATTATAAAGAGAAATTTTTATGGTGAAAATTGTCTTCCACAAACTTGAAACTCGTGCGCTGTAAATTACCATGAGACCGACCGTTATTTGCTTGACAATCATCGGCAGACGAAATGTCGTGACCGCAGCAGCTCTAGTAGTGAAACCAGGCCAGGGGAAACATGTAACACGGGACTTAACCACAGTCTCACACACAGTGTAGAGACACACAGTCTCACACACAGTGTAGAGACACACAGTCTCACACACAGTGTAGAGACACACAGTCTCACACACAGTGTAGAGACACACAGTCTCACACACAGTGTAGAGACACACAGTCTCACACACAGTGTAGAGACACACAGTCTCACACACAGTGTAGAGACACACAGTCTCACACACAGTGTAGAGACACACAGTCTCACACACACCATGGCCTTAGCAGTTTAGTTTATTGTCCTGGTACACAACAAGTACACCGCCATCCACCTGGCCCAGAGAATGACCCTAACCCATGTCAGAGGTCAGGAGAGGAGACAGAACCAAGCTGATACTATTCCTTATATAGTGCACTACTTTAGACCAGAGCCCTATTCCCTATATAGTGGTACTACTATAGACCAGAGCCCTATTCCCTATATAGTGGTACTACTATAGACCAGAGCCCTACTCCTTATATAGTGGTACTACTATAGACCAGGGCCCTATTCCCTATATAGTGCACTACTATGGACCAGAGCCCTATTCCCTATATAGTGCACTACTATAGACCAGAGCCCTATTCCCTATATAGTGGTACTACTATGGACCAGAGCCCTATTCCCTATATAGTGCACTACTACAGACCAGAGCCCTATTCCCTATATAGTGCACTACTATGGACCAGAGCCCTATTCCCTATATAGTGCACTACTATAGACCAGAGCCCTATTCCCTATATAGTGGTACTACTATGGACCAGAGCCCTATTCCCTATATAGTGCACTACTATAGACCAGAGCCCTATTCCCTATATAGTGCACTACTATGGACCAGAGCCCTATTCCCTATATAGTGCACTACTTTAGACCAGAGCCCTATTCCCTATATAGTGCACTACTTTAGACCAGAGCCCTATTCCCTATATAGTGCACTACTTTAGACTAGAGCCCTATTCCCTATATAGTGCACTACTACAGACCAAAATACATTTAGCCTATGTTAATAATTGAATTATAAATAAACGTTTTACCTTTCGGGTCAAAAATGTGTAACATCTGAGTGTTAAACAGGCAATAAGCCTGACATGAATTCATAACACTTCCTCTGTTTGGGGACAGCCAGTGGCGTCTGTTTGGGGACAGCCAATGGTGTCCGTTTGGAGACAGCCAATAGCGTCCGTTTGGGGACAGCCAATAGCGTCCGTTTGGGGACAGCCAATAGCGTCCGTTTGGGGACAGCCAATGGCGTCCGTTTGGGGACAGCCAGTGGCGTCTGTTTGGGGACAGCCAGTGGCGTCTGTTTGGGGACAGCCAATGGTGTCCGTTTGGAGACAGCCAATAGCGTCCGTTTGGGGACAGCCAATAGCGTCCGTTTGGGGACAGCCAATAGCGTCCGTTTGGGGACAGCCAATAGCGTCCGTTTGGGGACAGCCAATAGCGTCCGTTTGGGGACAGCCAATAGCGTCCGTTTGGGGACAGCCAATAGCGTCCGTTTGGGGACAGCCAATGGCGTCCTAGCCAGCACAGAGTCCTTTCCCATAGGATAATACATTAACAGTGTACCTGTAACGCAGTGTGGGAAATATCAGATACTATCGGAAACTTGGAGAGGCAAGTTCCCAATTCGGCAATAACCGCTAGAACGTGCTTCCTAGTAGGAAACCCGGGCCAGAATGATGATACACCAGTTTGTGACGTTTCATCACTGACCTTTCACCTTTCGGACCAAAAGATAGTAAAACAAACATGTAGCTAGGTTTACCCATACAATCAAACATGTAGCTAGGTTTACCCATACAATCAAACATGTAGCTAGGTTTACCCATACAATCAAACATGTAGCTAGGTTTACCCATACAATCAAACATGTAGCTAGGTTTACCCATACAATCAAACATGTAGCTAGGTTTACCCATACAATCAAACATGTAGCTAGGTTTACCCATACAATCAAACATGTAGCTAGGTTTACCCATACAATCAAACATGTAGCTAGGTTTACCCATACAATCAAACATGTAGCTAGGTTTACCCATACAATCAAACATGTAGCTAGGTTTACCCATACAATCAAGTGGAGGTAGGACTTCCTGAGTACCATCCGAACGCACCAATAACCACCTGACAACTAAGACTCAACTGGTTGTCTCGTGTGGTAGATCAGACTGACACGGATGATCATTAGCAGACTTTTATAACCAGGCACTTATCACGCTTCCACCTGGCTCAAGAATAACCTTCTTCGCTTGTAATAGAATGGCAGGTCAACAGGTACTGAAGACACTCAGAAACCTGGTTCAGCCCAGTATGGCTCAGCTCAATTTGGCGTGGTTCGGCTTGGCTCGGTTCAGTAGTGTGGTACCAGGGTGGTGTACTAACCGTATGTGAGGATGAGGAGGAGGAAGGGTTTGTTTCGGAGCAGCCTGAGGATGGAGGCGGTGTAGGAGTACTGTTCTGGAGGGATGCAGCGAGCTGTCGCCTGGGCCTGGGTGGGAGGGAGCTCCGGACGCTCCTGGAACACTGTGGAGAGGGTGGGGTGGAGAGAGGGAGGAGGGGTGGAGAGATGGTGAGATGGAGAGAGGGAGGGGGGGTGGAGAGATGGAGAGAGGGAGGGGGGGTGGAGAGAGGGAGGGGGGGTGGAGAGATGGTGAGATGGAGAGAGGGAGGGGGGGTGGAGAGATGGAGAGAGGGAGGGGGGGGTGGAGAGAGGGAGGGGGGGGTGGAGAGAGGGAGGGGGGGTGGAGAGATGGTGAGATGGAGAGAGGGAGGGGGGAGATGGAGAGAGGGAGGGGGGGTGGAGAGATGGTGAGATGGAGAGAGGGAGGGGAGGGGGAGATGGTGGAGAGAGGGAGGGGGGGTGGAGAGATGGGGGGGGATGGTGAGAGATGGAGAGATGGGGGAGGGGGGGGTGGAGAGATGGGGGCGGAGATGGTGAGAGATGGTAAGATAGAGAGAGGGAGGGGGGGGTGGAGAGATGGTGAGATGGAGAGAGGGAGGGGGGGGGTGGAGAGATGGTGAGAGATGGTGAGAGATGGTAAGATAGAGAGAGGGAGGGGGGGGTGGAGAGATGGTGAGATGGAGAGAGGGAGGGGGGGTGGAGAGATGGTGAGAGATGGAAAGATGGAGAGAGGGAGGGGAGACAGAGAGAGGGAAGGGGAGATGGGGAGAGATATAGAGAGAGGGAAGGGGAGATGGTGAGAGAGAGAGAGAGGGGAGATGGAGAGAGATATAGAGAGAGGGAGGGGAGATGGAGAGAGATATAGAGAGAGGAGGGGAGATGGAGAGAGATATAGAGAGAGGGAGGGGAGATGGAGAGAGATATAGAGAGAGGGAGGGGAGATGGAGAGAGATGGTGAGATATAGAGAGAGGGAGGGGAGATGGAGAGAGATATAGAGAGAGGGAGAGAGATATAGAGAGAGGGAGGGGAGATGGAAAGAGATATAGAGAGAGGGAGAGAGATATCAGTAACATACCATCAAAAGAGCGTAGCGTGACATTTAAGAATGAATCAGAGTGGGTTATACAGAGAAGATGCACAGACTATTCCTTCATCTCAGCTTCATCTACACTACCGTTCAAAAGTTTGGGGTCACTTAGAAATGTCCTTGTTTTTGAAAGAAAAGCACATGTTTTGTCCATTAAAATAACATAAAATTGATCAGAAACACAGTGTAGACATTGTTAATGTTGTAAATGACCATTGTAGCTGGAAACCAGATTTTTTATGGAATATCTACATTAGGCGTACAGAGGCCCATTATCAGCAACCATCACTCCTGTGTTCCAATGGCACGTTGTGTTAGCTAATCCAAGTTTATCATTTTAAAAGGCTAATTGATCTTTAGACTAGTTGAGTATCTGGAGCATCAGCATTTGTGGGTTCGATTACAGGCTCAAAATGGTCAGAAACAAATAACTTTCTTCTGAAACTCGTTAGTCTATTCTTGTTCTGAGAAATGAAGGCTATTCCACGCGAGAAATTGCCAAGAAACTGAAGATCTCGTACAACGCTGTGTACTACTCCCTTTACAGAACAGCGCAAACTGGCCCTAACCAGAATAGAAAGAGTGGGAGGCCCCGGTGCACAACTGAGCAAGAGGACAAGTACATTTCAGTGTTTAGTTTAAGAAACAGACGCCTCACAAGTCCTCAACTGGCAGCTACATTAAATAGTACCCGCAAAACACCAGTCTCAACGTCAACAGTGAAGAGGCGACTCCGGGAAGCTGACCTTCTAGGCAGAGTTGCAAAGAAAAAGCCCCATCTCAGACTGACCAATAAAAAGAAAAGATTAAGATGGACAAAAGAACACAGACACTGGAAAGAGGAAATACACAGAATGTCTGATCATTTTGATGTTATTTTAATGGGAAACTGAGATTAAGGAATAATCTGGAACAGTAGTGTATATGAAACTGAGATTAAGGAATAACCTGGAACGGTAGTGTATATGAAACTGAGATTAAGGAATAACCTGGAACGGTAGTGTATATGAAACTGAGATTAAGGAATAATCTGGAACAGTAGTGTATATGAAACTGAGATTAAGGAATAACCTGGAACGGTAGTGTATATGAAACTGAGATTAAGGAATAACCTGGAACGGTAGTGTATATGAAACTGAGATTAAGGAATAACCTGGAACGGTAGTGTATATGAAACTGAGATTAAGGAATAACCTGGAACGGTAGTGTATATGAAACTGAGATTAAGGAATAACCTGGAACGGTAGTGTATATGAAACTGAGATTAAGGAATAACCTGGAACGGTAGTGTATATGAAACTGAGATTAAGGAATAACCTGGAACGGTAGTGTATATGAAACTGAGATTAAGGAATAACCTGGAACGGTAGTGTATATGAAACTGAGATTAAGGAATAACCTGGAACGGTAGTGTATATGAAACTGAGATTAAGGAATAACCTGGAACGGTAGTGTATATGAAACTGAGATTAAGGAATAACCTGGAACGGTAGTGTATATGAAACTGAGATTAAGGAATAACCTGGAAGGGTAGTGTATATGAAACTGAGATTAAGGAATAACCTGGAACGGTAGTGTATATGAAACTGAGATTAAGGAATAACCTGGAACGGTAGTGTATATGAAACTGAGATTAAGGAATAACCTGGAACGGTAGTGTATATGAAACTGAGATTAAGGAATAACCTGGAACGGTAGTGTATATGAAACTGAGATTAAGGAATAACCTGGAACGGTAGTGTATATGAAACTGAGATTAAGGAATAACCTGGAACGGTAGTGTATATGAAACTGAGATTAAGGAATAACCTGGAACGGTAGTGTATATGAAACTGAGATTAAGGAATAACCTGGAACGGTAGTGTATATGAAACTGAGATTAAGGAATAACCTGGAACGGTAGTGTATATGAAACTGAGATTAAGGAATAACCTGGAACGGTAGTGTATATGAAACTGAGATTAAGGAATAACCTGGAACGGTAGTGTATATGAAACTGAGATTAAGGAATAACCTGGAACGGTAGTGTATATGAAACTGAGATTAAGGAATAACCTGGAACGGTAGTGTATATGAAACTGAGATTAAGGAATAACCTGGAACGGTAGTGTATATGAAACTGAGATTAAGGAATAACCTGGAACGGTAGTGTATATGAAGCTGAGATTAAGGAATAACCTGGAACGGTAATGTATATGAAACTGAGATTAAGGAATAACCTGGAACGGTAGTGTATATGAAACTGAGATTAAGGAATAACCTGGAACGGTAGTGTATATGAAACTGAGATTAAGGAATAACCTGGAACGGTAGTGTATATGAAACTGAGATTAAGGAATAACCTGGAACGGTAGTGTATATGAAACTGAGATTAAGGAATAACCTGGAACGGTAGTGTATATGAAACTGAGATTAAGGAATAACCTGGAACGGTAGTGTATATGAAACTGAGATTAAGGAATAACCTGGAACGGTAGTGTATATGAAACTGAGATTAAGGAATAACCTGGAACGGTAGTGTATATGAAACTGAGATTAAGGAATAACCTGGAACGGTAGTGTATATGAAACTGAGATTAAGGAATAACCTGGAACGGTAGTGTATATGAAACTGAGATTAAGGAATAACCTGGAACGGTAGTGTATATGAAACTGAGATTAAGGAATAACCTGGAACGGTAGTGTATATGAAACTGAGATTAAGGAATAACCTGGAACGGTAGTGTATATGAAGCTGAGATTAAGGAATAACCTGGAACGGTAATGTATATGAAACTGAGATTAAGGAATAACCTGGAACGGTAGTGTATATGAAACTGAGATTAAGGAATAACCTGGAACGGTAGTGTATATGAAACTGAGATTAAGGAATAACCTGGAACGGTAGTGTATATGAAACTGAGATTAAGGAATAACCTGGAACGGTAGTGTATATGAAACTGAGATTAAGGAATAACCTGGAACGGTAGTGTATATGAAACTGAGATTAAGGAATAACCTGGAACGGTAGTGTATATGAAACTGAGATTAAGGAATAACCTGGAACGGTAGTGTATATGAAACTGAGATTAAGGAATAACCTGGAACGGTAGTGTATATGAAACTGAGATTAAGGAATAACCTGGAACGGTAGTGTATATGAAACTGAGATTAAGGAATAACCTGGAACGGTAGTGTATATGAAACTGAGATTAAGGAATAACCTGGAACGGTAGTGTATATGAAACTGAGATTAAGGAATAACCTGGAACGGTAGTGTATATGAAGCTGAGATTAAGGAATAACCTGGAACGGTAATGTATATGAAACTGAGATTAAGGAATAACCTGGAACGGTAGTGTATATGAAACTGAGATTAAGGAATAACCTGGAACGGTAGTGTATATGAAACTGAGATTAAGGAATAACCTGGAACGGTAGTGTATATGAAACTGAGATTAAGGAATAACCTGGAACGGTAGTGTATATGAAACTGAGATTAAGGAATAACCTGGAACGGTAGTGTATATGAAACTGAGATTAAGGAATAACCTGGAACGGTAGTGTATATGAAACTGAGATTAAGGAATAACCTGGAACGGTTGTGTATATGAAACTGAGATTAAGGAATAACCTGGAACGGTAGTGTATATGAAACTGAGATTAAGGAATAACCTGGAACGGTAGTGTATATGAAACTGAGATTAAGGAATAACCTGGAACGGTAGTCTATATGAAACTGAGATTAAGGAATAACCTGGAACGGTAATGTATATGAAACTGAGATTAAGGAATAACCTGGAACGGTAATGTATATGAAACTGAGATTAAGGAATAACCTGGAACGGTAGTGTATATGAAACTGAGATTAAGGAATAACCTGGAACGGTAGTGTATATGAAACTGAGATTAAGGAATAACCTGGAACGGTAGTGTATATGAAACTGAGATTAAGGAATAACCTGGAACGGTAGTCTATATGAAACTGAGATTAAGGAATAACCTGGAACGGTAATGTATATGAAACTGAGATTAAGGAATAACATGGAACAGTAATGTATATGAAACTGAGATTAAGGAATAACCTGGAACGGTAGTGTATATGAAACTGAGATTAAGGAATAACCTGGAACGGTAGTGTATATGAAACTGAGATTAAGGAATAACCTGGAACGGTAGTATATATGAAACTGAGATTAAGGAATAACCTGGAACAGTAGTGTATATGAAACTGAGATTAAGGAATAATCTGGAACGGTAGTGTATATGAAACTGAGATGGAGGAATAATCTGGAACGGTAGTGTATATGAAACTGAGATTAAGGAATAACCTGGAACGGTAGTGTATATGAAACTGAGATTAAGGAATAACCTGGAACGGTAGTGTAGGCCTAAAGAATAAACAGATTATTCTTTCCTCTCAGTGTGTCCTGGTGTACTTGGAAACGAACTGTGGCAGGGAATTGTCCAATCTAATTTCTAAATGATTACTGTACTCTTCCAGATATAAACACACACACACACACAGATGAACAAACCTAAGAACGGGCCTTCATCCATTTACAGAGAGAATATAGGCCTAGAGACTATTGTATGAACATGCAAATATTGGAAGGTGTTTAACAGGTTACGCCTCAATCTTGTAATTGGGGCTCTCTCAACACAAAACAGGATATGCATCAGTCAGAATTCAACAGGTGACATTACTTCGATGCTGAGAAATGTGTATATATATACTGTGACTCTGTCTTTTAATCCTTGAAAGCATGTTTTTGTCATCTAGCTGAAAGCCTAAAAGCCATCTGGTTTGGGCTTAGTGGGACTATCATTTGTTATTCAACAGGACAATGACCCAACACACCTCCAGGCTGTGTAAGGGCTATTTGACCAAGAAGGAGAGTGATGGAGTGCTGCATCAGATAACCTGGCCTCCACAATCACCCAACCTCAATCGACTTGAGATGGTTTGGAACGCAGAGTGAAGGAAAAGCAGCCAACAAGTGCTCAGCACATGTGGGAACTCCTTCAAGACTGTTGGAAAAGCATTCCAGGTGAAGCTGGTTGAGAGAATGCCAAGAATGTACAAAGCTGTCATCAAGGCAAAGGGTGGCTAGTTTGAAGAATCTCAAAATGTAAAATATACTTTGATTTGTTTAACACTTTTTTGGGTTACTACATGATTCCATATGTGTTATTTCATTAGTTTTGATGTCATCACTATTATTCTACAATGTAGAAAACAGTAAAAATATAGGAAAACCCTGGAATGAGTAGGTGTGTCCTAACTTTTGACTGGTACTGTATTTCAGCTACATGTCAACCAAATTCAAGCGTTGTGCAAAAAGTGCCTCAGAGTTGTGGCTACAACGCAACACATTCTTTTAATAATTTGAAGAACCATCATTACATTTACATTTAAGTCATTTAGCAGACGCTCTTATCCAGAGCGACTTATCATCCCCTACTTTACAACGATTGCACGGCAAAAAAAAAAATGTGCGTCACGTTTGTGTTTGAAAATCGCAATATAATCGAAAAGTGTTTGAAAATCGCAATATCTGGCCAAAAACAAATTGCAATTCGATATTTTGTCCCGAATCGTGCAGCCCTACTTCAGAATCCTTTCCAAAACCTCAAATACACTACAAGTTGTATATTTCCTCCATTGTTCTCCTGCAACAGGGTGATCAAATTAAGATCCTACATCTGTAGGTAGAGCAAAACAAGAATGACACAAGGGCAGAAGAGCCATAACCAGCTATCTGTAGGTTACATCCTCCTTTATCATTTAACCTAACTACAGTACCACTAGAGAATGGTGTTAACCTCACTACAGTACCACTAGAGAATGGTGTTAACCTCACTACAGTACCACTAGAGAATGGTGTTAACCTCACTACAGTACCACTAGAGAATGGTGTTAACCTCACTACAGTACCACTAGAGAATGGTGTTAACCTCACTACAGTACCACTAGAGAATGGTGTTAACCTCACTACAGTACCACTAGAGAATGGTGTTAACCTCACTACAGTACCACTACAGAATGGTGTTAACCTCACTACAGTACCACTAGAGAATGGTGTTAACCTCACTACAGTACCACTAGAGAATGGTGTTAACCTCACTACAGTACCACTAGAGAATGGTGTTAACCTAACTACAGTACCACTAGAGAATGGTGTTAACCTCACTACAGTACCACTAGAGAATGGTGTTAACCTCACTACAGTACCACTAGAGAATGGTGTTAACCTCACTACAGTACCACTAGAGAATGGTGTTAACCTCACTACAGTACCACTAGAGAATGGTGTTAACCTCACTACAGTACCACTAGAGAATGGTGTTAACCTCACTACAGTACCACTAGAGAATGGTGTTAACCTCACTACAGTACCACTAGAGAATGGTGTTAACCTCACTACAGTACCACTAGAGATTGGCATTACAAATGTCCTTTTGTTTTTCACAATGAGCATAATAACCACTCCTCCCCCCCCAGCAACAAGACAATGGTGTTTTCATCCGTTGTGATCTGCTCTACAACTCGTGACCCGGCCCTCTGAGTGGGTGACTTGTATGTCACACCCTGATGACACGGCTCCCTACAGTCTGCGGCCACTCCTACACGCGTCAGCAATAAATCAGTTGAAACAGTTCCTCCTTGGCAAAAAATTACTGCTTTTGCATGTCTGTGCTTGTTATGAGAAATAAAACAGAGTGTGTGGAATAAACAGAAAGCAATAAGAAGAAGAGAGACACAGAAATACAGACAGACGAGGGTGAGGAGAGAGAAAGACAGAGACGAAGAGAGAGAGGAAGAGAGAGAGGAGGGTCTTTGTGCCGACACATTTCCTGTCTGTAGTAACGGGTCACTTCCTCCAGAACGCAGCCCTTCTCCCACTCAGAGCGTTCCCCTAACTTTTCTAAGTCAGAAAGCACATTTAAAGAATCTATGTGTTGTTCAAAACTGTATTGAGGCGTTTACTGTTTATAGAACGCTAAATAAGTACCTAAACAAGTACCTCTTTCCAGCATGCTCTCACAACGACAGATGGAAAGTTCTGGAATCACAATGACAGATATTCTACAATCTCCTCTGGATGGAAAGTTCTGGAATTATAAAGTCAAGTCTACTAACTCTCTCTCTTTGTCAATGTTTCGTATGTTCTTGGTAAAAGCCCGAGTGTCCTAAATTACATCACAAGTGGACACCTATGCGCCAATACACACACACACACACCCACTACGAACTCAACACACACACACTTTACATACCTGACATACAGGCCAGACGCTTCAGAAGGGGATGTATGAGCAAGAAAGAGGAAGAACAACAAAAAGCCTGAATAATTTGTCATTTAGAAGACGCATTCATCCAATAAGACCGATATGCAAACATTTAATAATATAATTGAATAATCCAAAATTCACTTCAGGTCACACAGTCAGAAATCAGTCAGAGGCTAAACAGAAATCACTCACAAGCTAAACAGAAATCACTCACAAGCTAAACAGAAAATCACTCACAAGCTAAACAGAAATCACTCACAAGCTAAACAGAAATCACTCACAAGCTAAACAGAAATCACTCACAAGCTAAACAGAAATCACTCACAAGCTAAACAGGACTTCCTCATCAGCTAAAGTGATACACTAAACTAGAGGTCGACCGATTAATCGGAATGGCCGATTAATTAGGGCCGATTTCAAGTTTTCATAACAATCGGTAATCGGCATTTTTGGACACCGATCATGGCCGATTGCATCGCACTCCACGAGGAGACTGCGTGGCAGGCCGAATACCTGTTATGCGAGTGCAGCAAAGAGCCAAGGTAAGTTGCTAGCTAGCATTAAACGTATCTTGTAAAAAAACAATCAATCTTAACATAATCACTAGTTAACTACACATGGTTGATGATATTACTAGTTCATCTAGCTTGTCCTGCGTTGCATATAATCATTGCGGTGCCTGTTAATTTATCATTGAATCACAGCCTACTTCGTCAAACGGGTGATTTAACAAGCGCAGTTGCAAAAAAAGCACTGTCGTTGCACCAATGTGTACCTAACCATAAACATCAACATCAAGTATATATATATTTTTTAAACCTGCATATTTAGTTAATATTGCCTGCTAACGTGAATTTATTTTAACCAGGGAAATTGTGTCACTTCTCTTGCGTTCTGTGCAACACAGTCAGGGTATATGCAACAGTTTGGGCTCGTTGCAAACTAATTTGCCAGAATTTTACGTAATTATGACATAACATTGAAGGTTGTGCAATGTAACAGCAATATTTAGCATCTAGGGATGCCACCCGTTAGATAAAACACGGAACAGTTCCATATTTCACTGAAAAAATATACGTTTTGTTTTCGAGATGATAGTTTCCGTATTTGACCATATTAATGACCTAAGGCTCGAATTTCTGTGTGTTCTTATATTATAATTAAGTCTATGATTTGATATTTGATAGAGCAGTCTGACTGAGTGGTGGTAGGCAGCAGCAGGCTCGTAAGCATTCAATCAAACAGCACTTTCCTGCGTTTGCCAGCAGCTCTTAGCAATGCTTGAAGCACAGCTCTGTTTATGACTTCAAGCCTATCAACTCCAGAGATTAGGCTGGCAATACTATAGTGCCTATTAGAACATCCAATAGTCAAAGGTATATGAAATACAAATCGTATAGAGAGAAATAGTCCTATAATTGCTATAATAACTACAACCTAAAACTTCTTATCTGGGAATATTGAAGACTCATGATAAAAGGAACCACCAGCTTTCATATCATGTTCTGAGCAAGGAACTGAAACGTTAGCTTTCTTACATGGCACATATTGCACTTTTACTTTCTTCTCCAACACTTTGTTTTTGCATTATTTAAACCAAATTGAACATGTTTCATTATTTATTTCAGGCTAAATTGATTTTATTGATGTATTATATTAAGTTAAAATAAAAGCGTCCATTGTTCATTCAGTATTGCTGTACTTGTCATTACAAATATATATATATAAAAATTATATTTATATTTATATATATAAAAATCGTCCGATTAATCGGTATCGGAATTTTTTGGTCCTCCAATAATCGGTATCTCCGTTGAAAAATCATAAATCGGTCGACCTCTACACTAAATCTCCAGCACATTGCACACACGGGTCTGTGCTATGAACAGGTAATAAAACCTGTTAGAGATAGAAATCAGAACACTAGGTTACATATAAATGCAGGTTGTACAGTGCTTTCAGAAAGAATTCACACCTCTTGACTTTTCCCACATTGTTGTTGTGTTACAGCCTGAATTTAAAAATGGATTCAATTGAGATGTTTGTGTGACACTGGCCTCTACACACATACACACACACACACACACACACACACACACACACACAATACCCCATAATGTCAAAGTGGAATTAGGTTTTTAGAAAATCGTACAAATTAATTTAAAAAAATGTAATGTCTTGAGTCAATAAGTATTTAACCCTTTTGTTATGGTAACCTTAAACAAGTTCAGGAATATACATGTGTTTAAGTAACATACGGTTGGACTCACTCTGTACGCAATAATAATGTTTAACATGATTTTTGACTACCTCATCTCTGTACCCCACACATTCAATTATCTGTAAGATCCCTCAGTCAAGCAGTGAATTTAAAAAAAAACAGATTCAACCACAAAGACAAGGGACGTGAGCGTCGCAAAGAAGGGCACCTATTGGTAGATGGGTAAAATGTTTTTTTAGTGTTTTTTTAAGAAGAAGACATTGAATATCCCTTTGATCATGGTGAAGTTATTAATTACACATTGGAGGGTGTATCAATACACCCAGTCACTACAACGATACAGGCGTCCTTCCTAGGGCTGTGGCAGTCATGACATTTTGTCTGCCAATGACTGTCATGCAAATAACT
Organism: Salvelinus alpinus; assembly: GCF_045679555.1. NCBI lineage: Eukaryota > Metazoa > Chordata > Actinopteri > Salmoniformes > Salmonidae > Salvelinus > Salvelinus alpinus. Next base: position 9,885,162 of record NC_092112.1, on the reverse strand, counting down.
GACGTTCTCATGGTAATTGACCGTTAATTAACATAAAAAACGTTTAGCATCTCCTGGCTTCCACGTTGTGTCCACAAAGCCACTGATGAAGACCTTTGGAACATCTACATTTAAATAAGCAGAAATCGCTCCGTAATTTCCTGGTTGCTAAAATTCTAATAATATTCTAAGTTCAGTGTAAGTGACATAAAAAATATATAAATAAGTAAAATCCTTAAAAATAGGCTACTAAAGCATGATTTAAAGAGAAGACAATGAAAAGACTAATATCTAATCTGTCATTTAGTTCTAAAAATGTTCACCTTAATTGAGCGAACAACATCGACCATATCCCCCGGTGAGTGCACGTATATTCACTCTTTATCCTGTTGGGTCAGCGCCACCTAAAAAAGTTGGACAATAGTTTCCTCCTCCAGTTTAGATGGACGTCATATTCTATTAGTGTCTCCACCTTCTCGTAGGCCTATTATATGGACCATGTGGTTTTTACCGATCTGTTTGTCAGTGGCATTAGACTAGGCTACCCTGTCATCTGTCGTATTAAAAACAAGATTCTGCTAATGTCTCCAAGTCATATAAAGTGTAGTAAAATTGCATGAAATGTGTTTATAAAAAGGGCAGATTTTTCCCGTGCAAAGAAAGGCTAAATCGGATACGTTTCTTCTATAGACTAAGCTACATGTGGGGCGGCAGGTAGCCTAGTGGTTAGAGCATTGGGCCAGTAACCAAAAGGTTGGAAGATCGAATCCCTGAGCTGACAAGGTAAAAATCTGTCGTTCTACCCATTAAACAAGGTAGTTAACCCACTGTTCCAAGGTAGGCTGTCATTGTAAATAAGAATTGTTCTTAACTGACTTGCCTAGTTAAATAAAGATTTAAAAAATTATAATAATACTTGACGCTACATGCGCCAAAGCATCTTTTTTGTGAAACAGTCATTGAGTTATATTATCCGCCTAAATTATGATTATCCAATCCAATATCTTACATAAGTCTGCAAATGCGATGATGCATGGAATGCTTTATTAGGCGCTTTTCTATGGTGAAAATGTGCTTCCCCAAACTTGAAACTCACGCGCAGCCTATATATGCTAGGTAGGCTACACCGGTTGTAAAGCGGATTAACGTGCTTCATTTAATGTGAGCAATAAACATAGGAGAAAGCTGAGAAACTCTTAAATAGAAGCCAGTCAAAACTCTGTTTTCACACACAACTGCACAGTGACTGGGCTTATAAGAACACACGTTTCACTAGGCTCTGTAGGCTATGGGTTCTCCAACCCTGTTCCTGGGGTCTTGTTCCACTAGGCTATGGGTTCTCCAACCCTGTTACAGAGGTCTTGTTTCACTAGGCTCTGTAGGCTATGGGTTCTCCAACCCTGTTCCAGAGGTCTTGTTCCACTAGGCTATGGGTTCTCCAACCCTGTTCCAGAGGTCTTGTTCCACTAGGCTCTGTAGGCTATGGGTTCTCCAACCCTGTTCCAAGGGTCCTAAGCCTATAGGCTACATTTTGAAGTATTTTGGCCACTTTAGTTGTGATACCAACCTGATCAAAACATATGGACTAGACTACATGATGCCTCTGTGGTACCAACCTGATCAAAACATATGGACTAGACTACATGATGCCTCTGATACCAACCTGATCAAAACATATGGACTAGACTACATGATGCCTCTGATACCAACCTGATCAAAACATATGGACTAGACTACATGATGCCTCTGTGGTACCAACCTGATCAAAACATATGGACTAGACTACATGATGCCTCTGTGGTACCAACCTTATCAAAACATATGGACTAGACTACATGATGCCTCTGTGATACCAACCTGATCAAAACATATGGACTAGACTACATGATGCTTGCTACTATGATTTGAAAAAGTTGACTGCCTCAGACTGCACACATCATTCACAAGTGATAATATTGTCACTCATTAGACTGACTATTCTCAATTTAATCTGTTCTTCACATGTAATAAATAACGTGTGAAATTAGTTTTGATTTAGATTGGACCATTATGCATCTGTCAGAACAGGTCCAGGGTAAAGAAAATACATGTCAACCATATGCACTTGAATAGCAAACGGAGGACACTTTTCCCTGCGGTTCATTTTCATGCCATCCAGGTAGGCTATACTCCTGTTGTAAAGAGAAGCAATGTGCTTAATATTAGGAAAGTTGAGAAATAAATATAGTAGGGCTAGCCTATAGAAAGCTGATGGGATCCTCCTCTTTTTAATAGAGGCCATCACTCTGTTTTATCACTCCATTGCATAGCCTATAGAAATGTTGTGTAACATGAGCTCATGGGCTCTCATGAAGTGTTCGATTAGATTTTCCATTACATTAGCATTGATGTCAGAGGGATTATGGTCACCGTAACAGCCCTAGTTCTTCCTAACTCATGTTGCTGGAGATGAGTTCACCTTTCAGCAGAACAATTACCTAGAACACAAGGCCAAATATACACTGGAGTTGATTACCAAGAACACATTGAATGTTCCTGAGGGCCTAGTTACTATGTTGACTTACTTCGGCTTGAAAATCTATGATAAAACTTGAAAATCTATGATAAAACTTGAAAATGGCTGTCAGCAATGATCAATAACCAACCTGACAGAGATTGAAGAATTTTTTAAATAATATTCTGCGAATATTGTACAATCCAGGTGTGCAAAGCTTTTAAGAGACTTACCCAGAAAGACTCACAACTGTATTCACAATCGCAGGTCATTCTACCATGTATTGACTCAGAATGTAAAAAAAAAAGTTTTCTAAATTAAAAGTTAGAATTTCAATCCATTTTTATTACACTTTAACACAACAAAATGTTTTAAAAATGGGTTATATATATATGCATTAGTAAGAGTTTAATGATGTGATGTTTATATTTATAGTATAATAATAAACATGTTACCTATGACGACCAGTATGAAGAGCAGCGTAGCAACTCCTGCTGTGATGTAGAACATGATACTGATGTGATAGGCCAGCTGATCCATGTCCTCCACGTTAGGCACCAGGATGGGAGGGACCAGGAACCCAATGGCTATACCCAACTGGAAGAGAAGAAACAGACAGCATAGCTTTAATAAAAACAACTGCAGAGACATCTCCTTATTGGAGATGCATGTTGGGAGACAGAGAGGCTGGAGATAGCCAATAGGGGTGGCTGTTGTAGACAGAGAGGCTGGAGATAGCCAATAGGGGTGGCTGTTGTAGACAGAGAGGCTGGAGATAGCCAATAGGGGTGGCTGTTGTAGACAGAGGGCATTCATTCATTGTAGTACGAATGTAACTCGTCTCAAAACTGATTGACAGACATGTTGGGTGCATGTTGGGCCATCCCTTCAGAGGTCCCGGTGATCAAATCAAAATGAATTTATAAAGCCATTTTTACATTCAGCAGATGTCACAAAGTGCTGTACAGAAACCCGGCCTGAAACCCAAACCGCAAGCAATGCAGATGTAGAAGCACGTTGGCTAGGAAAAACTCCCTAGAAAAAGAGAGGAACCAGGCTCTGAGTGAGTGGCCAATCCACACTAAGTGATATAAGTGGAAATATTGAACAGCCAGTTGAAGGAGGAAGCCATGTAGCATCTTGTGTAATAAGACCATAACAGGCCATGGGCCATACAGTCCCATGGCCTGTTATGTCACTACTACACAAGTGTTATAGTGACATCAAAGTGGGAACAGTACCAGAGCGCCAAGTCTATGACCAAAAGGCTCCTCAACAACTTCTACCCCCAAGCCATAAGACTGCTGAACAATTAATAAAATCGTCACCGGACTATTTACATTCCCCCACCCAACCCCACCCCCCCTTTTGTACACTGCTGCTACTCGTTTAGTATCTATGCATAGTCACATCACCCCTACCTACATGTACCTCAACTAACCTATACCCCTGCAACTGACTCGGTACCGGTACCCCCTGTATATAGCCACATTATTGTTATTCTTATTGTGTTACTTTTTAGTATTATTTTTTTACTTTATAGTCTACTTGGTAAATATGATCTTAACCAACAGTGCAATTCAAGAAGAGTTAAGGGCTTGTAAAAAAGCACAGGTCTACAATTGTTGTATTAAGCGCATGTGACAAATAAAGTTTGATTTGATGTAAGACAGGAAGTAGATCATAGCCAATCGAGGGACAGCTCATCGATGTTGTAGAAACGCATGGAAACGTTGCCGACGACGCCCTACTGCAGCCACATGAAGGTGTTGCTGTCCGACGCCCCACTGCAGCCACATGAAGGTGTTGCTGTCCGACGCCCCACTGCAGCCACATGAAGGTGTTGCTGTCCGACGCCCTACTGCAGCCACATGAAGGTGTTGCTGTCCGACGCCCCACTGCAGCCACATGAAGGTGTTGCTGTCCGACGCCCCACTGCAGCCACATGAAGGTGTTGCTGTCCGAAGCCCTACTGCAGCCACATGAAGGTGTTGCTGTCCGACGCCCCACTGCAGCCACATGAAGGTGTTGCTGTCCGACGCCCCACTGCAGCCACATGAAGGTGTTGCTGTCCGACGCCCCACTGCAGCCACATGAAGGTGTTGCTGTCCGACGCCCTACTGCAGCCACATGAAGGTGTTGCTGTCCGACGAAGCCCTACTGCAGCCACATGAAGGTGTTGCTGTCCGACGCCCCACTGCAGCCACATGAAGGTGTTGCTGTCCGACGCCCTACTGCAGCCACATGAAGGTGTTGCTGTCCGACGCCCTACTGCAGCCACATGAAGGTGTTGCTGTACGACGCCCCACTGCAGCCACATGAAGGTGTTGCTGTACGACGCCTTCAAGCTATGTCAAGTTGGTTTTTGATCATTTCTAGGCAGCCATTTTCAATTCTTGCCATAGATTTTCAAGACGATTTTAAGTCAAAACTGTAACTAGGCAACTCAGGAACATTCAATGTGGTCTTGGTAATCAACTCCAGTGTAGATTTGGCCTTGTGTTTTACGTCATTGTCCTGTTGAATGGTGAATTCATCGTGTTTTACGTTATTGTCCTGCTGAAAGGTGAATTCACCCAGAAGATCAGGAGAGTCACCCAGAAGATCAAACCGGAAGACGCTGCTACAGCCACCAGACGCTGCTAAATCGGCTACAATCATTCTGGCTGTGGATACGGAGAACATCAACATGTGTGTGTGTTGCTCAACCTACAAGAGAAGGTCTTACTCGTCGTAACTGACAACTGGGCAACATAGTCAAGGGCTGATATTATAATATATGTACTTTGGGAAGCGCGACCACTCCAATGCACGCTGCCCGACATGGTTCTCACGTAGGACACACGGCTGTATGAGGCAACTATGACTCTGAACTGGCTACAAGGCTACATTATGACTTACAACTACCTGAACTACCTGTTCACTACCCTCCTGCTCTCCGGGGATGTGCAACTCAATCCTGGGCCCAACATCACCGAGGCAGCGATACGCACCGGAGTGGAAAGCGGTGGATGGCCTCGTCCACTGGTCGTCGCCGATGTGGAAGTGGGTGAGTGCTATGGTCCTATGGTTTCTCTCGACTCACCCGGCTCCAGGATAGATTTTGACTCTTCAAACATACCCAAGCCGCTATATGCGATCCCTGACTCTGCTTCTGGTACGCAAGCTGTTTTAATTAGTTCCCCGCATCCAGTGCAGTCGGGAGGGATTGCTAATTGCGCTACCGAACTGCCCCTAATCAAAACGAAACAAAACGGCCTAAACCCAGCCGTCAGAAAACACAGAAAATTTAACTTTTTTCAATGTGTCAATCACTCTCGAGTCATCTGGGACCCACGAGCTAAGCCCAAGGGACTACTAGGGGGGCACTTGAACATTCGTAGTGTCATTCCAAAAAGTGATCAAATTCAACATCTACACAGACTCCAACCCAACCTTGACTTTCTCTGCCTCTCAGAGACATGGCTCCATAAAAACTCTCCATCTGCTGCTTTGATTGTGCCTGGCTACAATGTTTTCAGGAGAGACAGGACTGAAGGAAGAGGAGGGGGTGTGATGATTTACATTAAAGAACATATCCGATGTAAACAAATTGAGTGGTCATGTGATAATGAACTAGAACGTATTGGCCTGAACATTACACTGTCTCCCCAAATGTCTTTTACCCTCATTGGAATGTATAGGCCACCTTCCACCAAAAGTGTGTTTTTTGATCAGTTTAATAACATGCTTAGGGAATGTGATTTTGGGAAAGAGGTCATCTTAATGGGAGATTTTAACATTAATTATGAAGACAAGTGTTGTAGGAAAACCCTCAAACGGATCACTAATACCTTTGACCTTACACAGCTAGTTAAAGGGCCAACCAGGGTGACTTGTTGCTCTAAAACACAGATTGATTTGGTGTTCAGTAATAAACCAGAGAGAGTGACTAAATCATTCAATATGGTTACTGGGCTATCTGATCATAATCTGACACTTATAGCCAGAAAGCTGTCTAAGAGCAGGTTTAACCTCTCTACTGTTAGAAAGCCTGATCAACTAAGAATACCTAAGAGTGAATTAAGCTATTTTGAAAACGCAATTAAGGGAATTAACTGGAATGATCTCTTGTCCTATGCAGACGTGGAAGCTGATAGTCAAGTTTTTCTATCCACAATCCAGACTACATTAAATGGTTTCCTAAAGAAAATCAAATCCAAACCTGGCCAAAAGAGCACTCTTCCTTGGCTAAATGGAGAAATCTGGAAATTGATGAAAGAACGAGATTATTATCTAAAAATAGCCCTAAGATCCAAATTAGAGCATGACAGACGTAGGTTTACCATGTTGAGAAATAAGGTGATGAAAGAAATCAGACAGGCCAAGGCAAACTTTTTTATTAACATAATTGGTGAAGCAAAGGGAAATTCTAAACTGATCTGGGAGAATCTAAAAAAGTTAACAGGGAAAGACCATAGTAACACTGCAAAAAGACTAGAAATCATGGTGAATAACAATCTAACACAGGATGCAGTCGAAATAGCAATAGCCTTCAATTCCTACTTTATTGACTCTGTCAGGGTACTGACACAGAACCCCTCCACTGGTTTCTGGGGCTCAGTGCTAGTGAATGATGCTCAACCTGTCTTCATCATAAGGGAGGTTTCTGAGTCAAAGGTGGACAAGGTGATTAGCTCACTAAAGAACTCTAAAGCCAAAGATGTGTTTGGGATGGACTCTACCTTTCTTAAAAACTACAGAGTCACTCATTGGCCCCATTACTAAGGTCACCAACACATCTATTGGTCTCGGGGTGTTTCCAAGGGTATGGAAGTCGGCCATAATAACGGCCATCTTTAAATCAGGCGACCCTGCTGACGTGAGTAACTACAGGCCCATTAGTATATTACCTGTGGTGTCAAAGGTTGTTGAAAAGTGTGTAGCAGAACAACTGATTGCCCACCTCAACAACAGCCCCTTCACATTACACTCCATGCAGTTTGGCTTCAGAGCGAAACACTCCACAGAAACGGCCAACTGCTTTCTTCTGGAAAATGTCAAGTCCAAGATGGACAAAGGGGGTGTTGTTGGGGCTGTGTTTCTGGACCTAAGGAAGGCTTTTGATACTGTTAACCATGAGATTCTCATCACAAAATTGTCCAAGTTCAACTTTTCCCCCGATGCCTTGAGATGGATGAAATCATACCTTGAAGGCAGAACTCAGTGTGTCAGAGTGAGCAATGAGCTGTCGCCCACTCTTAGCTATGATGTGGGTGTGCCCCAAGGGTCAATACTGGGGCCCCTCCTGTTCAGCCTGTACATTAATGATCTGCCTTCTGTCTGTACTGGGTCTGAAGTTCAAATGTATGCAGATGATACAGTGATATATGTGCATGCAAAGAGCAAACAACAAGCTGCACAATAACTCACTACTGTAATGGTCCAGGTTACAAAGTGGCTCACTACTGTAATGGTCCAGGTTACAAAGTGGCTCAGTGACTCGTGTTTGCATCTCAATGTGAAAAAAACTGTTTGCATGTTCTTCACAAAGAGGGCAACAGATGCTACTGAGCCAGATGTCTATGTGTCAGGGGAGAAGCTCCAGGTGGTATCTGATTTTAATTACCTTGGCATCATACTTGATTCCAACCTCTCTTTTAAAAAGCATGTGAAAAAGGTAATTCAAATAACCAAATTCAACCTAGCTAATTTCCGATTTATACGAAATTGTTTGACTACAGAGGTAGCAAAACTGTACTTCAAATCTATGATACTCCCCCACTTAACATACTGCTTGACTAGGGCCCAAGCTTGCTGTACAACAGTAAGACCTATTCAGTCTGTCTACAAACAGGCTCTCAAAGTGCTTGATAGGAAGCCCAATAGCCATCATCACTGTCACATCCTCAGAAAGCATGAGCTCCTGAGTTGGGAAAATCTTGTGCAATACACCGATGCATGTCTTGTATTCAAGATCCTAAATGGCTTGGCTCCCCCTCCACTCAGTATTTTTGTTAAACAGAAAACCCAAACATATGGCAGCAGATCCACAAGGTCTGCCATGAGACGTGACTGTGTAGTTCCCCTAAGGAAAAGCACCTTTAGTAAATCCGCTTTTTCTGTCTGGAATACACTGCCATCAGACGCACATAACTGCACCACATATCACACTTTCACAAAATGCTTGAAGACATGGCTAAAGGTCAATCAGATTTGTGAACATAATCCCTAGCTGTGTGTTGCCGCTTTCCATGTCTGTTGTCTGTAACTTGTGAGGTGTGGAAACACTTTGTTGCTTTTATGAATTTTGTCTTGCTGCTTTTTGTTCTATGTTGCTCTGTCTATGCTACGTCTTGCTTGTCCTATGTTGCTATGTCTGTATGCTATGTCTTGTTCTATGTTGCTATTGTCTATATTGTAATTGTTTTTAATAACCTGCCCAGGGACTGCGGTTGAAAATTAGCCGGCTGGCTAAAACCGGCACTTTTACTGAAACGTTGATTAATGTGCACTGTCCCTGTAAAAAATAAATAAACTCAACTCAATCTCCCAGGGTCTGATGAAAAGCAGACGTTCAGGTTTTCCTTTTGAGTTTTGCCTGTGCTAAGCTTAGCTGTATTCCGTTTCTTATCATAAAAAAAACTCCCAAGTCCCTTCTGATGACAAGCATACCCATAACATGATGCAGCCACCACCATGCTTGAAAATATTAAGAGTGGTACTCAGTGATGTGTTGGATTTGCCCCAAACATAACCCTTTGTATTCAGGACAAAGTTAATTTCTTTGCCACATTTTTAGCAGTTTTATTTTTGTATTTTACCTTTATTTAACTAGGCAAGTCAGATAAGAACAAATTCTTATTTTCAATGACGGCCTAGGAACAGTGGGTTAACTGCCTTGTTCAGGGGCAGAACGACATTTTTACCTTGTCAGCTTGGAGATTCGATCTTGCAACCTTTCGGTTACTAGTCCAACACCGCCCCAGGTAACCTAGTGGTGTGCCTTATTACAAACAGGATGCATGTTTTGGAATATTTGTATTCTGTACAGACTTCCTTCTTTTCACTCTGTCATTTAGGTCATTATTGTGGAGTAACTACAATGTTGTTGATCCATCCTCAGTTTAGCTGTGCCACTAGAGATCCTGGTTCGAGTCCAGGCTCTGTCGCAGCCGGCCGCGTTCGGGAGACCCATGGAGCGGCGCACAATTGGCCCAGCATCGTCCGGGTTAGGGGAGGGTTTGGCCGGCAGGGATGTTCTTGTCCCATCGTGCACTAGCGACTCCTGTGGCGGGCTGGGCGCAATGCACGCTGACACGGACGCCAGGTGTACGGTGTTTTCTCCGACACATTGGTGCGACTGGCTTCCGGGTTAAGCGGGCTTTGTGTCAAGAAGCAGTGCGGCTTAGCTGGGTTGTGTTTCGGAGGACGCACGGCTCTCGAACTTCGCCTCTCCCGAGTTCGTACGGGAGTTGCAGCGATGAGAAAAGACTGTAACCAACGGTGGAAAAAGTACCCAATTGTCATACTTGAGTAAAAGTATAGATACCTTAATAGAAAGTTACTCAAGTAAAAGTCACCCAATAAAATACTACTTGAGTTAAAAGTATCTGGTTGTAACTATACTTAAGTATCAAAAGTAAAAGTATAAATAATTTCAAATTCCTATATTAAGCAAACCAGACAGCACCATTCTCTTGTTTTTATTTTATTTACAGATAGCCAGAGGTGCACACTCAGACCTCATTTACAAAAGATGCATGTGTTCAGTGAGTCTGCAAGATCAGAGGCAGTAGGGATGACCGCGTGTCTTCTTGATAATTGGGTGAATTGGACAACTTTCCTGTCCTGCTAAGCATTCAACATGTAATGAGTACTGTTGGGTGTCAGGGAAAAATGTAAGGAGTAAAAACTACATTATTTTCTAAAATAAAAGTAGTCAAAAATATAAATAGTAAAGTACAGATTAGAGGTCGACCGATTAATCGGAATGGTCGATTTCAAGTTTTCATAACAATTGGAAATCGGTATTTTTGAACACCGATTAGCCTTTTTTTTTTTTTTTTACCTTTATTTAACGAGGCAAGTCAGTTAAGAACACATTCTTATTTACAATGACGGCCTAGGAACAGTGGGGTTAACTGCCTCGTTCAGGGGCAGAACGGCAGATTTTTACCTTGTCAGCTCGGGGGATTCAATCTTGCAACCTTACAGTTAACTAGTCCAACGCTCTAACCACCTGATTACATTACACTCCACGAGGAGCCTGCCTGTTACGCGAATGCAGTAGAAGCCAAGGTAAGTTGCTAGCTAGCATTAAACTTATCTTATAAAAAACAATCAATCATAATCACAAGTTAACTACACATGGTTGATGATATTACTAGTTTATCTAGCGTGTCCTGCGTTGCATATAATCGATGCGGTGCGTATCGTTGCTCCAATGTGTACCTAACCATAAACATCAATGCCTTTCTTAAAATCAATACACAAAAGTATATATTTTTACACCTGCATATTTAGCTAAAAGAAATCCAGGTTAGCAGGCAATATTAACCAGGTGAAATTGTGTCACTTCTCTTGCGTTCATTGCACGCAGAGTCGGTGTATATGCAACAGTTTGGGCCGCCTAATTTGCCAGAATTTTACGTAATTAAGACATAACATTGAAGGTTGTGCAATGTAACAGGAATATTTAGACTTATGGATGCCACCCGTTAGATAAAATACGGAACAGTTCCGTATTTCACTGAAAGAATAAACGTTTTGTTTTCGAGATGAAAGGTTCCGGATTTGACCATATTAATGACCTAAGGCTCGAATTTCTGTGTGTTATGTTATAATTAAGTCTATGATTTGATAGAGCAGTCTGACTGAGCGGTGGTAGGCAGCAGCAGGCTCGTAAGCATTCATTCAAACAGCACTTTACTGCGTTTTGCCAGAAGCTCTTCGCTGTGCTTCAAGCCTATCAACTCCACAGAGATTAGGCTGCTGTAACCGATGTGAAATGGCTAGCTAGTTAGCGGGGTGCGCGCTAATAGCGTTTCAAACGTCACTCGCTCTGAGACTTGGAGTGGTTGTTCCCCTTGCTCTGCATGGGTAACGCTGCTTCGAGGGTGGCTGTTGTCGATGTGTTCCTGGTTCGAGCCCAGGTAGGAGCGAGGAGAGGGATGGAAGCTATACTGTTACACTGGCAATACTAAAGTGCCAATAAGAACATCCAATAGTCAAAGGTATATGAAATACAAATGGTTGAGAGAGAAATAGTCCAATAATTCCTATAATAACTACAACCTAAAACTTCCTACCTGGGAATATTGAAGACTCATGTTAAAAGGAACCACCAGCTTTCATATGTTCTCATGTTCTGAGCAAGGAACTTAAACGTTAGCTTTTTTACATGGCACATATTGCACTTTTACTTTTTTCTCCAACACTTTGTTTTTGCATTATTTAAACCAAATTGAACATGTTTCATTATTTATTTGAGGCTAAATTGATTTTATATTATATTAAATTAAAATAAGTGTTCATTCAGTATTGTTGTAATTGTCATTATTACAAATAAATACCTTTTTTCCCCTCTTGTTTTTATTATAAAATCGGCCGATTAATCGGTATCGGCTTTTTTGGTCATCCAATAATCGGTATGGGTATCGGCGTTGAAAAATCATAATCGGTTGACCTCTAGTACAGATACCACAAAAAACGACTTGAGTTGAGTTCATTTTTACAGGGACAGTGCACATTAATCAACGTTTCAGTAAAAGTGCCGGTTTTAGCCAGCCGGCTAATTTTCAACCGCAGTCCCTGGGTAGGTTATTAAAAATAATTACAATATAAACAATCATTGAGCAGTGAGCACACACAGAGCAACATAGGACAAGCAAGACGTAGCATACAGACAGAGCAACATAGGACAAGCAAGATGTAGCATACAGACAGAGCAACCTAGAACAAAAAGCAGTAAGACAAAATTCATAAAAGCAACAAAGTGTTTCCACACCTCACAAGTTACAGACAACAGACATGGAAAGCGGCAACACACAGCTAGGGATTATGTTCACAAATCTGATTGACCTTTAGCCAGGTCTTCAAGCATTTTGTGAAAGTGTGATATGTGGTGCAGTTACGTGTGTCTGATGGCAGTGTATTCCAGACATGGGAAGCTCTCACAGAGAAAACAGATTTACTAAAGGTGCTTTTCCACAAGGGAACTATACAGTCACCTCTCATGGCAGACCTTGTGGATCTGCTGCCATAAGTCTGGGTTTTCTGTTTAACAAAAATACTGAGTGGAGGGGGAGCCAGGCCATTTAGGATCTTGAATACAAGACATGCGTCGGTGTATTGCACAAGATTTTCCCAACTCAGGAGCTCATGCTTTCTGAGGATGTAACAGTGATGATGGCTATTGGGCTTCCTATCAAGCACTTTGAGAGCCTGTTTGTAGACAGACTGAATAGGTTTTAATGGTGTACAGCAAGCTTGGGCCCAACTAGTCAAGCAGTATGTTAAGTGGAGGAGTATCATAGATTTGAAGTACAGTTTCGCTACCTCTGTAGTCAAACAATTTTGTATAAATCGGAAATTAGCTAGGTTGAATTTGGTTGTCTGAATTACCTTTTTCACCTGCTATTTAAAAGAGAGGTTGGAATCAAGTATGATGCCAAGGTAATTATAATCAGATACCACCTGGAGATTCTCCCCTGACACATAGACATCTGGCTTAGTAGCATCAGATACCAGCTGGAGCTTCTCCCCTGACACATTGACATCTGGCTCAGTAGCATCAGATACCACCTGGAGCTTCTCCCCTGACACATAGACATCTGGCTCAGTAGCATCAGATACCACCTGGAGCTTCTCCTCTGACACACAGACATCTGGCTCAGTAGCATCAGATACCAGCTGGAGCTTCTCCCCTGACACATAGACATCTGGCTCAGTAGCATCAGATACCAGCTGGAGCTTCTCCCCTGACACATAGACATCTGGCTCAGTAGCATCAGATACCAGCTGGAGCTTCTCCCCTGACACATAGACATCTGGCTCAGTAGCATCTGTTGCCCTCTTTGTGAAGAACATGCAAACTGTTTTTTTCACATTGAGATGCAAACACGAGTCACTGAGCCACTTTGTAACCTGGACCATTACAGTAGTGAGACACTTTGTAACCTGGACCATTACAGTAGTGAGTTCTTGTGCAGCTTGTTGTTTGCTCTTTGCACATATATCACTGTATCATCTGCATACAGTTGAACTACAGACCCAGTACAGACAGAAGGCAGATCATTAATGTACAGGCTGAACAGGAGGGGCCCCAGTATTGACCCTTGGGGCACGCCCACATCATAGCTAAGAGTGGGTGACAGCTCATTGCTCGCTCTGACACAGAGTTCTGCCTTCAAGGTATGATTTCATCCATCTCAAGGCATCGGGGGAAAAGTTGAACTTGGACAATTTTGAAATGAGAATCTCATGGTTAACAGTATCAAAAGCTTGTCACCAATTAAGTAGTACTTTAAAGTATTTTTTACTTAAGTACTTTACTCCACTGACTGTAACTAGCAATTGGATACCACGAAATTGGGGAGAAAAAGGGGTTAATATATATATATATATATATATATATATTATTTTTTATTTTTTATTTTTTTTAATACCTTCACCTTCAAAGGGATGTTCAATGTCTGCTTTTTTATTTTTACCCATCTACCAATAGGTTCTCTTCTTTGCGAGGCATTGGAAAACCTCCCTGGTCTTTGTGGTTGAATCTGTGTATGAAAGTCATTGCTGGACAGAAGGACCTTACATATAATTGTAATGTGTGGGGTACTGAGATGAGGTAGTCATTCAAAAATCATATTAAACACTATTATTGCACACAGAGTGAATCCAAGCAACTTATTATGTGACTTGTTAAACACATTTTTACTCCTGAATTTATTTAGGCCATAACCAAAGGATTGAATAGTTATTTACTCAAGACATTTCAGCTTTCCGTTTTTAATTCATTTGTAAACATTTCTAAAAACATAATTCCACTTTGACATTATGAGGTTAGTGTGTTTAAACCAGTAACACAACATCTCATTTTAATAAATGTTCAGTTCAGGCTGTAACACAACAAAATGTGGAAAAAGTCAAGGGGTGTGAATACTCTCTGAAGTATGTGATGACATTGACCTTCCACCTTTGAGGGCCGAGGATGAGAGATGACCAACATAGGCCAGTAGTGGCTTGAGTCGTGCGTAATTGCGCAACTGGGTCAAATAGACACCTAGATGGACTAAATCTGGGACATTCAGATAACTGACTAAATAAATAAGACATTACATTGTAATTGTATAATCAAATAGTTATATTAGTAATTACTTTTTAACTTATTGGACGTTAGACTACATAGCATACCTGGTTCCCGAAGACCCCGATGGAGCAAGCGGTGGACACTTCCTCCGATCCGAACCACACCGAGGCGATCTTCGACGGCATCCCGAGGATAAATACTTGTGCAAGGGAGCAACAGAACTGTCCGAGCATGGTCACCGCAAACAGATCAGGTCTCACGCTTGTCACCTTGATCCAAGTCCCCGCACAATTCATGGCCGTAGCCACCAGCGCAATAATACGGAGACCCTTCTTATCCAGTAGCCAGGTGACTGGGAATATGAAGGGAATGTAAGTCAACATGTATATCATAGACATCCAATCTATAGTGAAAGACTCTACCCCGTAGAACCTCATGAAAATGTTGTTGATAATTCCGTACTGGATCCATTGAAACGAGTTACAGAGAGAATACGAGCTGAACAGCAACACGATGAACCATCGTCGTTTGTATAGTTTGATGGTTTGGGTTGTATCGTCGCCGTTCCGGTTGAGTTGTATATTGTTCTCCAGGCGCACCTCCTCGCTGTCTCCGGCAGACAACATTTTTTTTTTTTCCAAATCCGACACATTTTCATTGTCGTTGATTTCGCCATCAACCAAGGAGGGTTTTCCGTTGCTCATATTGTAGCTTACGTTTATTCAACGACGTGCTGGTGAATACAATACAGACACGTATTTCTGTTACATTTTAGTGAGAGTTCAGAGTAGCCCGACTAACGTTATCTATGACAGCTCCAAGATAGTTTGAAACTATCGTTTTGGTACATTTAAGCCAAGCTTCTATTTATTATGCCACGTTAGTACATAGTCGTTTAAAGAAAATACATTCCCTGAGATAAAAAATGAAGTTAGTTAGAGAAACCAGGAAATTATTCGACGTTCGTGCAAAGGATTTTAAGACACCCCAGTCAAGCCTAGCTACATTACAAGTTAGCCTCACTTCCTTCACTTCCTAGTGTGTTGGAGTTGACAAAACAGTAGTCTACTTTCACAAGCAGTTTGAACTCAATATACAAAACTATTTAGCCCTAAAAAATGTCTCAACATAACGTATGACGCGCGAAGTATCAAATGTCCAATGTAAACGCCGGTTTTACGTCACCACGTGGTACCAACCAGTGACCCCCACACATTGACCCCTCACCGCCGTCGGTGTTGAAATGTGGCACTGATGTCCCCGGGTGTGGACATCAACCAACAACCGACTGCTGTGGTCCCCCGCCCTCAGATATACATAGAAAAATAGCATTTTTGGCATTGATAGTTCAATAATTTAGTCTGTTATAATATATATATATATATATATATTCTACAAACTAAAATTATTTCACTATCAATGCCAAAATGCTATTTTTGTTGTTGGTGGCATAAGTTACACAACACACTATCCACTGACCCAGGAATATAATATGGATCTGGAATTACAATACAATTGATCGTGTTAGTTTCATGAGTCGACACGTACGTACAGCACACACGTGGTATACACGTCCGACGAAAATGCTTACTTCCAGGTTCCTTCTCGACAAATGCAAACAACAAAACATTTAACATGAAAATGTAAGCAAGCCTTGGCCTAAAAACATGAGGCTCATCTCAACGTCACTATTTGCATTTGCATTGTAACTTTACTTCTAAATGTACAGTAAGACAACACACATATATATAGATATATATATTTTTTTTAAGTTTCAATACAACAGAAAATATTTAAAAAGTACAATCACTACTTATGGTAAACTAAAGACAGTGTAAGTCCTCCTGTCTCAGTGCAATCAGATAAACATTCCTATTGTAGCATACAATGCTTTACTGTACCTTACCTTTACTTATGGGTACACAGCGCCACCTAGCGACCATATAGATGAACAATCGAGTACCTTACAAATACACAGCGCCACCTAGCGACCACATAGATTGACAATAGAGACAATGCTTTACCGTTACTTTACCGTTACTTATAGGTACACAGCGCCACCTAACGATCATACAGATTAACGTGATGATTTCGTTATCAAAGTGATTGTCTGGTTGTCAGATAGCACTTACATGATGCAGATAATACATGTGTTGGTATCAAAATAGAAAAGCAGCATTGTTTGTTTTGACAATAAAATTTTCAACATCATTGGAGTCATTAAAGCACAATTTGATCAAATGCCCTTCTACCTCCATCACAAATAACCTGTTGTTATCATCTACGATGTGGGATTGTATCCTGAGTATTTCAAGTAAAACAATTGCACTATTACATTTTTTTTTTTTTGGCCAATAAACACTAAAATAACAAAACTGTTGAAAAAAAAAGTAGGACCAGTGATACACTTCAGCGTTACTTCGAATATTTAAAAAGGTCAAATTTACAACTGACACAAGAGCAATGCACACAAACACTGTAACCTCCAAGATTGAAGGGATCAAATGTTATATACAAAAGAATAAAATAAAAAATAAAAAAAACTTTTTAAAAAACATGTAAAACAATCATTTTTATCATTCATCATTGTATGAATAGAGGACAAGAAACATTTCCACAAACTGGTGTTCTGGTATCGCGATCATGTTGGGTTTTCTGTCCTACAGTTAGACATGGACTATTTGCATTGTCCATACATTGATTGACTCTATAGTCACGTCGTAGAGATGGGTTCGGAAGTCATTTTACTCTACCCATTCTGTTCAAGTGGCTCTATATAGTACACGACTTTTTGACACATAGGGCTCTGGTTAAAAGTAGTGCACTACTAAGTAAATAGGGTGCCATAGTGTACCAAGGTCACTAAACGTCTCCAGCTTCTCTCCAGTCCCCCTTGTTGGTCTGTGGTGATCAGTGCTGGTAGTGAGACACAGCAATACTGTGCTGCTGGTGAAAGGCACTGCTCCCGTGGTGGTGGGGGGAGACGGAGTGATGATGCGGGGAGTACAGGAGGCCATGGGTCGTCTGAGGGGCCAGGCCGGTGCAGAGAGGCTCATGGGTAGTCAGGACGGAGGAGAGATACTTGGCCTCTTCTGTTAGTCTCTTCACCTCCTTCCTCAGAGCTGCGTTCTCCTTCTCTAGGTTCTCACTCTCCTGAAACCACAGAAACCAATCAATCAATCAAATGTATGTATAAATGCTGCTTTACATCACCAGGTATCAAAAGTGCTTTACAGTAACCCAGCCTGCCTTACAGTAACCCAGCCAGCTTTACAGTAACCCAGCCTGCTTTACAGTATCCCAGCCAGCTTTACAGTAACCCAGACAGCTTTAAAGTAACTAAGCCTGCTTTAAAGTAACCCAGCCTGCTTTACAGTAACCCAGTCTGCTTTACAGTAACCCAGCCAGCTTTACAGTAACTCAGCCTGCTTTACAGTAACCCAGCCAGCTTTAAAGTAACTAAGCCTGCTTTAAAGTAACCCAGCCTGCTTTACAGTAACCCAGCCTGCTTTACAGTAACCCAGCCAGCTTTACAGTAACCCAGCCAGCTTTACAGTAACCCAGCCAGCTTTACAGTAACCCAGCCAGCTTTACAGTAACCCAGCCTGCTTTAAAGTAACTCAGCCTGCTTTAAAGTAACCCAGCCTGCTTTACAGTAACCCAGCCTGCTTTACAGTAACTCAGCCAGCTTTACAGTAACCCAGCCAGCTTTACAGTAACCCAGCCTGCTTTAAAGTAACTCAGCCTGCTTTACAGTAACCCAGCCAGCTTTACAGTAACCCAGCCAGCTTTACAGTAAGTCACCTCCAAAAATATAAGATCAAGAAACATGTTTTATTGTATATATATATATATATTTTTTTTTTTACATG
Source organism: Salvelinus alpinus (assembly GCF_045679555.1). Classification (NCBI taxonomy): domain Eukaryota; kingdom Metazoa; phylum Chordata; class Actinopteri; order Salmoniformes; family Salmonidae; genus Salvelinus; species Salvelinus alpinus. The sequence continues at coordinate 9,866,525 of NC_092112.1, read as the reverse complement.
TATTTAATCCCTTATTTTTGGAACTAAACAGTCAGAGGGGTGTTCTAGTAAGCTATATATAATGGTTTTAAGAAGGTCATACCAAGGATAATTTTGCTATTTGATTTCGAATTTTAAGACCCTTGGAAGTATCCCCCAAAAAATATAGAAAAAATTATTTGATCAAAAATGTTATTTGGCTTCTTTTTTTTTTCAGGGAACAGTATCCATATATTTTTCCATTCATTTTTTTCTACTGGTACCAGGGGACCTTCAGACGAGTCTGGTGAGGCCTGTGGATGTCTTAGAGAAAAACCAACATGTACGTGTTCCTGAGAGCCTCACCTTTCCACAGAGGGGTCATATGAGTGTGTAGCTCAAACTGTTGGGATGCTACAGACAGAAGTTGGCAGATTGGCTGTACCGACTTCAGACGGGACCCAAGACGCCATAGAGCAAAACAGAGAACACCATTGTGTTGGTGAGAGTGTCATCTTTCCATTCGAAACGCTTCATTACGATTTTGTGAGAAGACCGATTTTCTGGATGTCTCAAACACCGCTCTATCTCTGTCACCTTTCACTGCAGATGCTGAAGTGTTACATCGGCGGATGTGGTGGAATGATACTAATCCAATAGAAACTGACATCTCTAGCTTAAACTGATCGATTTCTATGGGGATTTTTGTATTATGCTAATCAGATTTCCGTGGGGGCACGGACATCGACCTTCGTCTTTTTTTTTTATACAACCGAGGCATCATCAGTCTGTTCTGTAACTTCAAAGAAAATGAATCCCCCTTGACAATTTTATTAATTTGTCAACAAATGGTCTTCCAATTTTTTTTTGGGGGGGGGGCGCAGAAATGGCATTTCAGTGTCAACGACCTGGAAACCTAGGATGTGGGTGGTGGTGGTTGGTAGATCCAGTCTATGTGATTACATTATCTGTAAACCATCCCACCTGGTCTAGTTCTGTGAGCCTTATCCATGTGTTGGCCCAGCCCAGGCCTCACTAGAGCATGATGGGGGACGGACCAGTATTGGCTCAGCCCAGGCCTCACTAGAGCATGATGGGGGACAGACCAGTATTGGCTCAGCCCAGGCCTTACTAGAGCATGATGGGGGACGGACCAGTATTGGCTCAGCCCAGGCCTCACTAGAGCATGATGGGGGACACACCAGTATTGGCTCAGCCCAGGCCTCACTAGAGCATGATGGGGGACAGACCAGTATTGGCTCAGCCCAGGCCTTACTAGAGCATGATGGGGGACAGACCAGTATTGGCTCAGCCCAGGCCTCACTAGAGCATGATGGGGGACAGACCAGTATTGGCCCAGCCCAGGCCTCACTAGAGCATGATGGGGGACACACCAGTATTGGCCCAGCCCAGGCCTTACTAGAGCATGATGGGGGACAGACCAGTATTGGCTCAGCCCAGGCCTCACTAGAGCATGATGGGGGACACACCAGTATTGGCTCAGCCCAGGCCTCACTAGAGCATGATGGGGGACACACCAGTATTGGCTCAGCCCAGGCCTCACTAGAGCATGATGGGGGACACACCAGTATTGGCTCAGCCCAGGCCTCACTAGAGCATGATGGGGGACAGACCAGTATTGGCTCAGCCCAGGCCTCACTAGAGCATGATGGGGGACAGACCAGTATTGGCTCAGCCCAGGCCTCACTAGAGCATGATGGGGGACAGACCAGTATTGGCTCAGCCCAGGCCTTACTAGAGCATGATGGGGGACAGACCAGTATTGGCTCAGCCCAGGCCTTACTAGAGCATGATGGGGGACAGACCAGTATTGGCCCAGCCCAGGCTTCACTAGAGCATGAGGGGCCAGTATTGGCCCAGCGTATTCTGTGGTTGTATGGTTTCTTCAACTCGCTTGATAAACAAGAAGTAGAATTTTCCCTGACTGTGACACGTTTCCTGTTTCCTGAGTAGAAGTCATTCAGAAGACTCTCTCTCGCTCTCTCTCTCTTCTGTGTAAATTAGGTATAGTAGAAAGCCGTGGGCAGGAGAGGGGAGAGAACGGCTGTCACTTCTGGTAAAGGACCCGTGTCAGTGGGTTGTTACCCTAAGTGACGTGAGCACTGGGGTTTACCCAGGCCTGTCTCTGACAGTAATACTACACAGTCTAACACTCTCTATCTTCCCATCTCTAACCCTGGCCCTCTCTCAACCTTTTAGAGGAACAAATAAGTGGAGCATTTCTGTCTAACCTGTTTAGCTTCCTACGCCTCTGGGAGTAAAAGGCCATCATCACCCACGAACACGCAAAGCTCAGCTGGCCCTGTGCAGGCCCCACACTGTAATGGAACATCTACAAACATACATGAGGACCTCAGAGCAACAACAACAACAAAAAATATTTTTTTATTTTTTTTATTTTAAATAGTTGTAGAGTAATGTTATTGTCTTTCTAAACCACTGGAGAGAAGAAGAAAAACTATATCCCACCTGCGTTTTATTAAATGACAGACATATTTTCTCGAGCGTTAGAGTTGAATGGGTGTCTCCTATCGACTCTAAATGCATTGATTTTGACGTGACACCGTAGACCTTATGAAGACAGTGTCCCCAGATGAACTGCACGGTATCCCATTGATAATCTCTCCTCTCTTCAGCAACACCGACCGCTAACGCTACATTTATTTGTAGCTTCTACAAACGGAAATAGGTGTTCTCTACTAGACTGTACCAAGCGACAGTAGTGAAAGGCAGTGACTAAAACCTCGACTCTGCAGCCAGCCAGTCGATCAACAGAAAGAGACGTTGAAATGAAAGTGACTGTGCTTTTTCACTTTGACTATACCTCAAGTACCTCCAGTCACGTGCCGTATCGCTACTGCTACTCTGGTACAGAGAACTACTAGAGTAGAGCGGTATTGCTAACAGCCTACCAGTCTACCAGCCTACCAGCCTACCAGCCTACCAGCCTACCAGTCTACCAGTCTACCAGTCTACCAGCCTACCAGCCTACCACTACAGAGAACTACTAGAGTAGAGCGGTATTGCTACCAGCCTACCAGCCTACCAGTCTACCAGCCTACCAGCCTACCAGTCTACCAGCCTACCACTACAGAGAACTACTAGAGTAGAGCGGTATTGCTACCAGCCTACCAGCCTACCAGCCTACCAGCTTACCAGCCTACCAGCCTACCAGCCTATCAGTCTACCAGCCTATCAGCCTATCAGCCTATCAGCCTACCAGCCTACCACTACAGAGAACTACTAGAGTAGAGCGGTATTGCTACAAGCCTACCAGCCTACCAGTCTACCAGCCTACCAGTCTACCAGCCTACCAGCCTACCAGCCTACCAGCCTACCAGCCTACCATCCTACCAGTCTACCATCCTACCATCCTACCAGCCTACCAGCCTACCATCCTACCATCCTACCAGCCTACCAGCCTACCATCCTACCAGTCTACCAGCCTACCATCCTACCATCCTACCAGCCTACCAGTCTACCATCCTACCAGTCTACCATCCTACCAGCCTACCAGTCTACCAGCCTACCATCCTACCATCCTACCAGTCTACCATCCTACCATCCTACCAGCCTACCATCCTACCAGCCTACCACTACAGAGAACTACTGTCACAGTGGAGAATTCTAGGTAAAAACAGGAGGACAAAACACCCATTTCTGATGTTAAGATTCAGTGCCATAATCATTAATGCTGGTCTCTGGGTTGCTGACGCCCACACGTGATAATGAAAACTCTCAGCACTACAGCAAACACACATAGGCAGAGATCTGGCCACGGCAGCGTCTCAAATGGCACCCTATTCAGTGCACGTATTTTGACCAGAGTTCGTAGCTATCAGAATCATACGTAGTGCACTATATAGGGAGTAGGGAGCTATCTGGGACTCAAGCCCAAGTGTTGAGCCCAACAGAAGCCATGATGACACATCGCCACATGGTCCATCGGCAGCACCGTGTCAATATCATCTCACACAGACCAACACAGACCAACACAGATTCCCAACAACACAGCCTTATCGTGGTAGTTCACTGGGGAAATGGTCCCCGTGATTTGAAGGACTTGAAAATGTTTGATTACTACATAACCAGTCGGTTACTGACTTGTAGCCTGAGTACCAGTCGGTTTCTGAATTGTAGCAGTGAGTACCAGTCTGTTTGTGCTATCATGCCCACTCCTTGTTTTGCTTGACCATGAGCAACGGAGTTGGCAAGAGCACAAACTGATCTGGGACCAGGCTATTGAAGGAAACAACAGGTCTGGGACCAGGCTATAGAAGGAGATAACAGATCTGGGACCAGGCTATAGAAGGAGACAGTCTTTTTTGAAACACTATAAGATTCCTGTACGGGTGAAATGTTTATTTGTTTTATTCAGGGCACAGCTGACTCACTGCTAAATTGCTCATGCCAGACCCAGTCGTGCTAGGATATGTGTGTTGCATTGTGGGTAGTCAGCCTAACTCATAGCCAGACATGGTGCATGCATCGGTGTGTTGCATTGTGGGTAGTCATCCTAACTCATAGACAGACATGGTGCATGCATCGGTGTGTTGCATTGTGGGTAGTCATCCTAACTCATAGACAGACATGGTGCATGCGTCGGTGTGTTGCATTGTGGGTAGTCATCCTAACTCATAGCCAGACATGGTGCATGCGTCGGTGTGTTGCATTGTGGGTAGTCAGCCTAACTCATAGCCAGACATAGTGCATGCATCGGTGTGTTGCATTGTGGGTAGTCAGCCTAACTCATAGCCGGACATGGTGCACGCGTCGGTGTGTTGCATTGTGGGTAGTCATCCTCACCAGGTGTAGACTGTCTGCCTTCTGGGTCTGTCTCATCCTGCTCTTCTGGGCAGCGATACGGTTCTTCTCTCTTCTCATTACCTTCTTGACGTTGTCTGAGGAGCCCTGGGGAGAGATACGAGGCAGTCATCTTCCTGTCAGGACGCTAACTGTCGCTCACCCTAACTAACTTACACTAAATGGGTGGAGTAGTAGGGTTCATTCCAGTATACGGTAGATATTGTAGATTGAAAATGTATAATCATGCATACCAATATTGAGACAGTTCTAGGATGAGACATCTCTTTGATGCGTGACTTGACTGACGCATCGTTTCTACAAAGCTGTTCTGATACCGTGATCAGGACATGAAACAAGGCGTGATCTGAGGTGATGTGTGAACTGACGAGTCAGACCCACCCGACCCATCTTTTCTCAGCAGATGTCTATCAGCTCATCAAACGGCCTTGATTCCCAGGCCACACCTAACTATACAAATAATTGTCATCAAGAAAACTCTTCAGTGTTGTCATGCATTATTCTACATGAGTCTACATGAGTCTACATGAGTCTACATTCCAATAAGAATCTAAACACTATGGAAGAACACAAACTCTGTCCTGGGGAACCCTGGGGAACCCAACAACTCTGTCCTGGGGAACCCAACAAACTCTGTCCTGGGGAACCCTGGGGAACCCAACAAACTCTGTCCTGGGGAACCCAACAAACTCTGTCCTGGGGAACCCTGGGGAACCCAACAAACTCTGTCCTGGGGAACCCTGGGGAACCCAACAATCTCTGTCCTGGGGAACCCAAGGGATGCACGTTTTGGTTTATGCTCTAGCACTACACAGCTGATTCAAATAGTCAAAGCTTGATGATTAGTTGATTATCTGAATCAGCTGTATAGTGCCAGGGACAAACAAAACGTGCACCCCAAACCTGTCTTAAATGACCAGTCGATTGATGGTGATGTATGAAACCTCAACAATATATTAATGAAAAGGTGATTATAATGCCCCATCCGAGCTGATGTACAAACCAGTCATCTACCATGTCTCAACATAACAATGATAACACTTCATGACTGAATACATGTTATGAGAGAGAGAGAGAGAGAGACACAGAGACAGAGAGACAGCGATGGAGAGACAGAGAGACAGCGAGAGACAGAGACAGAGAGTGACAGAGACAGAGACAGAGAGACAGCGACAGAGAGACAGAAGAGGATAGAAAAGGTGCCCCTACCTGTCTATGTCTTAATATCCTAATGATAACACTTCTTGACTGAATACACACTGCAACAACAGTGAAAGAAAATACAAAATAATAAGGGAGAAGAGGAAAGAGAGAGAGAGAGAGAGAGAGAGAGAGAGAGAGAGAGAGAATCTCCTTACCTGCCTGCTACTCGCTGGCGAAGGGGACTTGGCATAACTGGAATCATTACTGTCAGAACCATGAGCCATAACCAACCACGTCGCCCCAAATACAGAGCCTCTCTCCACTTCTGCTTTCTGTTTGTGTCTGTATCGATGTGTGTGTACCGCTGTGTGAGCGCGTGTGTGTGCAGCAGAGAGAGAGAGAGTGTGGGCTTAGCTGAACTTGGTCGATCGCTTAATGAGTAAGAACTCTTTCTCTCTCTCTCTCTCTCTCTCTCTCTCTCTCTCTCTCTCTCTCTCTCTCTCTCTCTCTCTCTCTCTCTCTCTCTCTCTCTCTCTCCCACCTCTCTCTCTCTCTCTCCCTCTCTCTCTCTCTCTCTCTCTCTCTCTCTCTCTGACTCTTCTATTACTCTCCCGCCCTCCTTTCCTCTCTTTCTCACTGACACACACGACACACTGTCCAATTAGCAGCCAGTGTCTGATGTGGTTTCTGATAAAAACAAGGTTAGTGACACAGAACTGGAAGTCACATGACCCTTGGAAAGTTTGCATAGCGGTATCAACCTATAGGGGCATATCTACTACCAAGTAAACCCCACAGGAAGTCCCATTCTTCTATTTACAAGGGGAATATATATCATATTCTGATCCTGGAATTAGCCTGACTGGAATATTAGGAGGTAAAATGAGACACTGTTGCACACAGTATCATAGAGAGAGATGGTGATTATCAAATGAGATATATATTTTTTTATATCTGACTACAGCAATAAAATGGGATTTGTAGCATGTATTAAGATAAGGGAGGTAAAGGCAAACACTGGAGTGATAGATGTGCAGAAGATGATATGTGCAAGTAGAGATACTGGGGTGCAAAGGAGCAAAAAATAAATAAATAACAATATGAGGATGAGGTAGTTGGGTGGGCTATTTACAGATGGGCTGTGTACAGGTGCAATGATCAGTAAGCTGCTCTGACAGCTGGTGCTTTCGTTCCAATCATTGGCAGCAGAGAACTGGAAGGAACGGCGGCCAATGAGGAGTTGGCTTTGGGGATGACCAGTGAAATATACCTGCTGGAGCGCGTGCTACGAGTGGGTGTTGCTATGGTGACCAGTGAGGTGAGATAAGGCGGGGCTTTACCTAGCAAAGACTTATAGATGACCTGGAGCCAGTGGGTTTGGCGACGAATATGAAGCGAGAGCCAGCCAACGAGAGCAAACAGGTCGCAGTGGTGGGTGGTATATGGGGCTTTGGTGACAAAACGGATGGCACTGTGATAGACTGCATCCAGTTTGCTGAATAGAGTGTTGGAGGTTAATTTGTTTATGACATCGCCGAAGTCGAGGATTGGTAGGATAGTCAGTTTTACGAGGGTATGTTTAGCAGCATAAGTGAAGGAGGCTTTGTTGCGAAATAGGAAGACGATTCTAAATTTAATTTTGGATTGGAGATGCTTAATGTGAGTCTGGAAGGAGAGTTTACAGTCTAACCAGACACCTAGGTATTTGTAGTTGTTCACATATTCTAAGTCAGAACCGTCCAGAGTAGTGATGCTAGACAGGCGGGCGGGTGTGGGCAGCGATCGGTTGAAGAGCATGCATTTAGTTTTACTTGCATTTAAGAGCAGTGGGGGGACCACGGAAGGAGATCCCGTAGAGGTTATTAATGACTGGGGCAGAGGATCTACCGTAATGTAGTTTAGACAGAAACTCTTACCGGATGACCGAGTCTCACACATTAGCAGATAGCTTTGGGGTTTCCACCAGCCTACACTACTCCCATCTCAGCACCTCACCAGCCTCAGGGGGATAGTCACAGGGGGTGAGACCTATTGGACCCTGTCAGATGTAATGCACTATAAAGGGAAGGGGCTGTCATCTGAGGTGAGACCCAGTCAACCAACCAGTCAACCAACCAGTCAACCAACCAGTCAACCAACCAGTCAACTACCCAGTCAACCAACCAGTCAACCAACCAACCAGTCAACCAACCAGTCAACCAACCAGTCAACCAACCAGTCAACCAACCTGTCAACCAACCAGTCAACCAACCAGTCAACCATCCAGTCAACCAACCAGTCAACCAACCAGTCAACCAAACTGTCAACCAACCAACCAGTCAACCAACCAGTCAACCAACCTGTCAACCAACCAGTCAACCATCCAGTCAACCAACCAGTCAACCAAACTGTCAACCAACCAGTCAACCAACCAGTCAACCAACCTGTCAACCAACCAGTCAACCATCCAGTCAACCAACCAGTCAACCAACCAGTCAACCAACCAGTCAACCAACCAGTCAACCAAACTGTCAACCAAACTGTCAACCAACCAGTCAACCAACCAGTCAACCAACCTGTCAACCATCCAGTCAACCAACCAGTCAACCAACCAGTCAACCAACCAGTCAACCAACCAGTCAACCAACCTGTCAACCAACCTGTCAACCAACCAACCAGTCAACCAACCATCCAGTCAACCAACCTGTCAACCAACCAGTCAACCAACCAGTCAACCAATCAGTCAACCAACCGGTCAACCAAACGGTCAACCATCCAGTCAACCAACCAGTCAACCAACCTGTCAACCATCCAGTCAACCAAACTGTCAACCATCCAGTCAACCAACCAGTCAACCATCCAGTCAACCAACCAGTCAACCAAACTGTCAACCAACCAGTCAACCAACCAGTCAACCAACCAGTCAACCATCCAGTCAACCAACCAGTCAACCATTCAGTCAACCCTCCTGTCAACCAACCAGTCAACCAACCAGTCAACCATCCAGTAAACCAACTAGTCAACCAACCAGTCAACCAACCAGTCAACCAACCTGTCAACCATCCAGTCAACCAACCAGTCAACCAACCAGTCAACCATCCAGTCAACCATCCAGTCAACCATCCAGTCAACCAACCAGTCAACCAAACTGTCAACCAACCAGTCAACCAACCTGTCAATCAACTAGTCAACCAACCTGTCAACCAACCAGTCAACCAACCAGTCAACCAACCTGTCAACCATCCAGTCAACCATCCAGTCAACCAACCAGTCAACCAACCAGTCAACCAACCAGTCAACCAACCAGTCAACCATCCAGTCAACCATCCAGTCAACCAACCAGTCAACCATCAAGTCAACCATCCAGTCAACCAACCAGTCAACCAACCAGTCAACCAACCAGTCAACCAACCTGTCAACCATCCAGTCAACCAACCTGTCAATCAACCAGTCAACCAACCAGTCAACCAACCTGTCAACCAACCAGTCAACCATCCAGTCAACCATCCAGTCAACCAACCAGTCAACCATCCAGTCAACCAGCCTGTCAACCATCCAGTCAACCAACCTGTCAACCATCCAGTCAACCATCCAGTCAACCAACCAGTCAACCAACCAGTCAACCAACCTGTCAACCAACCAGTCAACCAACCAGTCAATCAACCAGTCAACCAACCTGTCAACCAACCAGTCAACCAACCAGTCAACCATCCAGTCAACCAGCCTGTCAACCAACCAGTCAACCATCCAGTCAACCAACCAGTCAACCAACCAGTCAACCAACCAGTCAACCATCCAGTCAACCAACCAGTCAACCAACCAGTCAACCATCCAGTCAACCAACCAGTCAACCAACCTGTCAATCAACCAGTCAACCAACCTGTCAACCATCCAGTCAACCAACCAGTTAACCAACCTGTCAATCACCCAGTCAACCAACCAGTCAACCAACCTGTCAATCACCCAGTCAACCAACCAGTCAACCAACCTGTCAACCAACCTGTCAATTACCCAGTCAACCAACCAGTCAACCAACCTGTCAATCACCCAGTCAACCAACCAGTCAACCCTCCAGTCAACCAACCTGTCAACCAACCTGTCAGCCATCCCGGTATGTAAAAAACTCCACTCAGCTTTACTATAATGGGTGATGTGTAAGGTAACTGGAAGTTAACCTATATAAACAAAAGTATGTGGACACCCCTTCAAATTAGTGAATTCAGCTATTTCAGCCACACCTGTCGCTGACAGGTGTATAAAATTGAGCACACAGCCATGCAATCGACATAGACAAACATTGGCAGTAGAATGGCCTTACTGAAGAGCTCAGTGACTTTCAATGTGGCACCGTCATAGGATGCCACCTTTCCAACAAGTCAGTTCATCAAATTTCTGCCCTGCTAGAGCTGCCCCGGTCAACTGTAAGTTGTATGGCCTACGAACTGGTAGGCCATACAAGATCACAGAAAGGGACCGCTGAGTGCTGAGGCGCGTAGCGCGTAAAAATTGTCTGTAACACTGACAACCAAATTCCAAACTGTCTCTGGAAGCAACGTCAACACAAGCACTGTTCGCCGGGAGCTTCGTGAAATGGGTTTCCATGGCCGAGCAGCCGCACACAAGCCTAAGATCACCATGTGCAATGCCAAGCGTCGGCTGGAGTGACATAAAACTCGCCGCCATTGGACTCTGGAGCAGTGGAAACGCGTTCTCTAGAGTGATGAATCACGATTCACCATCTGGCAGTCCGACGGACGAATCTGGGTTTGGAGAGAACGCTACCTACCCGAATGCATAGTGCCAACTGTAAAGTTTGGTGGAGGAGAAATAATGGTCTGGGGCTGTTTTTCATGGTTCGTGCTAGGCCCCTTAGTTCCAGTGAAGGGAAATCTTAACGGTACAGCATACAATGACATTCTAGAAGATTCTGTACTTCCAACTTTGTGGCAACAGTTTAGGGAAGGCCCTTTCCTGTTTCAGCATGACAATGCCCCCGTGCACAAAGCGAAGTCCATACAGAAATGGTTTGTCAAGTTAGGTGTGGAAGAACTTGACTGGCCTGCACAGAGCCCTGACCTCAACCACATCGAGTACCTTTGGGATGAATTTGGAACGCCGACTGCGAGCCAGGCCTAATCGCCCAACATTAGTGCCCGACCTCACGAATGCTCTTGTGGCTGAATGGTGCAAGTCCCCGCAGCAATGTTCCAACATCTAGTGAAAAGCCTTCCCAGAAGAGTGGAGGCTGTTATAGCAGCAAAGGGAGGGGACCAACTCCATATTAATGCCCATGATTTTGGAATGAGATGTTCGACGAGCAGGTGTCCACATCATTGGTCATGTAGTGAACATCAACATAAAAGTCAGGACATTATTTAAATTTGTTTTGATTTTATGTATCACTTTTTCAGTCAGAGTAGGGGGGGGATTGTACAGACTATATTGGTGAATACAGAAATAGCCTTGTGTGTGTCTCCTGTTTTTCAAGGTTTTCTGATCATTTTATTTTGTGAAGATGGAGCTCGCTGTTCCTGTGTATTTCATCAGAAAAGATGAAATATTTGTCTATGTTCTCTAGTCTAGTACATAGGCAACATGAAACCTTACATAGAAGGTTTCTCTTCATAATGTAGCCACCATTTTGAAGTTACTGTTGTTGTTTTTACATGGAAGGTTTCTCTTCATAATGTAGCCACCATTTTGAAGTTACTATTGTTGTTTTTACATGGAAGGTTTCTCTTCATAATGTAGCCACCATTTTGAAGTTACTATTGTTGTTTTTACATGGAAGGTTTCTCTTCATAATGTAGCCACCATTTTGAAGTTACTGTTGTTGTTTTTACATGGAAGGTTTCTCTTCATAATGTAGCCACCATTTTGAAGTTACTATTGTTGTTTTTACATGGAAGGTTTCTCTTCATAATGTAGCCACCATTTTGAAGTTACTGTTGTTGTTTTTACATGGAAGGTTTCTCTTCGTAATGTAGCCACCATTTTGAAGTTACTGTTGTTGTTTTTGTTGCATTTTGGTGTCATGAGATCAAGAAAACAATCATTGTGCGCCTGAAGAAAAGGCAGACCTAAACACCTTCTGCCTGGCAGAAGAGCCTCCAACACAGAAACATGTTCTGATGAGCTTCAAGGACAAAGACCAGAATGGATCTGAAACAACAATGATTGATGATTGTATTGTCCATTGAGAGGCTTTGAAGCCACCAGTCAGCCATTTTGACACTCCCCAGTAGGAGCAGTCCAGCATAGGAATGAATGCAATTCTACAGTATTTCAATTAAACGTTTCAAGGACAAAATTACATGTATTTAAGTGTATTTTTGTTGTAGTGGGGACAGCAACATTAGTAACAAAGAAATAAAAAATGTTTATATATTTTTTATATATTTTTTGTTGTTGTATGCTTTCATAATATAATTAAAGTCTGTAAAGTGTCTGTAATAGAAAAGACGTGGCAAAAACGAATGTAGACATCAATACATGCATTAATAATAAGAAAATTGTGAAAAATAAAAAAAGTACAGTATACCAGTTTAATTTAAGGACCAAAAAAATGAACAGCCGTAACATATAGATTGCAAAAAAGTCGGGAAGAGATTTTTGACGTACCGATTCCACAGCATATGGAACTGATACGCAAAACAATGCCAGATTCCAAAAGTAGAATTTTTCAATTTAAATTATTATACAACATTCTTGCAACCAATAGAATGTTATTTATATGCTGGATACAACCTTCCCAGCTCTGCAGATTTTGCTGCGAAGAGGCAGAATCATTAGATAATTTGTTTTGGTACCGTCCATATGTAGCTTGTTTTTGGTCACAGGTTCAGGAACAGCTGAAGAATTGCAATATTTACCTGGAGCTGACGCTGCAGATAGCACTACTGGGTGATCTGAAAAGTCATAGTCAATCAATCTATTATATAATAATACTTTTAGCAAAAAAAAAAAAAATCTATTTACAATCTGTAGAAGCCATGAAAATAGAAAGGTTCAGTACTTTTGTGAAACAGCAGAGTTGAAAAATATATGGCAGCTAAAAATCCAATATGGATGGTGTTAAAAGATAGATGGGAGGGGTTGAATGGAGCTGAACGTTGGGACTAATAACAACTAATAATAACGAGATAACTAATGTAAAACATACTGTGTCCGTAAAACGTATGTGGGTTAAGAACGTTGGTGAAAGAGCACAGTTTGAAAGATATAGCAAATAGAAATCAAACCGGATGGACATCAGTAATATATGGGAGAGGTTGAGGGTTGAGGAAGGACATCAGTAATAGATGGGAGAGGTTGAGGGTAGAGGAAGGACATCAGTAATAGATGGGGGAGGTTGAGGGTAGAGGAAGGACATCAGTAATAGATGGGAGAGGTTGAGGGTAGAGGAAGGACATGGGTAATATATGGTCAGAGGTTGAGAGTAGAGGAAGCACATCAGTAATAGATGGGAGAGGTTGAGGGTTGAGGAAGGACATCAGTAATAGATGGGAGAGGTTGAGGGTTGAGGAAGGACATCAGTAATAGATTTGAGAATTGAGGAAGGACATCAGTAATAGATGGGAGAGGTTGAGGGTTGAGGAAGGACATCAGTAATAGATGGGAGAGGTTGAGAGTAGAGAAAGGACATCAGTAATAGATGGGAGAGGTTGAGGGTTGAGGAAGGACATCAGTAATAGATGGGAGAGGTTGAGAGTAGAGGAAGCACATCAGAAATAGATGGGAGAGGTTGAGGATTGAGGAAGGACATCAGTAATAGATGGGGGAGGTTGAGGGTAGAGGAAGGACATCAGTAATAGATGGGAGAGGTTGAGGGTTGAGGAAGGACATCAGTAATAGATGGGAGAGGTTGAGGGTAGAGGAAGGACATGGGTAATATATGGTCAGAGGTTGAGAGTAGAGGAAGGACATCAGTAATAGATGGGAGAGGTTGAGGGTTGAGGAAGGACATCAGTAATAGATGGGAGAGGTTGAGGGTTGAGGAAGGACATCAGTAATAGATTTGAGAATTGAGGAAGGACATCAGTAATAGATGGGAGAGGTTGAGGGTTGAGGAAGGACATCAGTAATAGATGGGAGAGGTTGAGAGTAGAGAAAGGACATCAGTAATAGATGGGAGAGGTTGAGGGTTGAGGAAGGACATCAGTAATAGATGGGAGAGGTTGAGGGTTGAGGAAGGACATCAGTAATAGATGGGGGAGGTTGAGGGTAGAGGAAGGACATCAGTAATAGATGGGAGAGGTTGAGGGTTGAGGAAGGACATCAGTAATAGATGGGAGAGGTTGAGGGTAGAGGAAGGACAGGAGTAAAAATGAACAAAATATAACTATTGTAATATAGACTGTGTCCATAAAATGTATATATAGTATTAATACGCTGGAAATACAGGCCTAAGTATTGTTGTTCACTAGTTTACTCCAATTGGGGGAGGGGTGGTAGGGTTGGAGGGTAATAAAGGAAAATAGATTTAAAATATATATGTATATTTATGTATTTATATGTGTACACTACCGGTCAAAAGTTTTAGAACACCTACTTATTCAAGGGTTTTTCTTTATTTTTACTATTTTCTACATTGTAGAATAATAGTGAAGACATCAAAACTATGAAATAACACATATGGAATCATGTAGTAACCAAAAAAGTGTTAAAACAAATCAAAATATATTTCGTATTTGAGATTATTCAAAGTAGCCACCCTTTGCCTTGATGACAGCTTTGTACACTCTTGGCATTTACAGTTACAGATCCATACAGCTATGGAGCCTCCATCCTACTAAACTACACTGTAGCAGTTACAGATCCATACAGCTATGGAGCCTCCATTCTACTAACCTACACGGTAGCAGTTACAGATTCATACAGCTATGGAGCCTCCATCCTACTAAACTACACTGTAGCAGTTACAGATCCATACAGCTATGGAGCCTCCATCCTACTAACCTACACGGTAGCAGTTACAGATTCATACAGCTATGGAGCCTCCATTCTACTAAACTACACTGTAGCAGTTACAGATTCATACAGCTATGGAGCCTCCATCCTACTAAACTACACTGTAGCAGATACACTGTGCTCTAATTCTATGCTTCCTGTTCTTCATTTTTGTCCTTTTTTTCGGTTTTGTACACCAGCTTCAAACAGCTGAAAATAAAATAAAATATATTTCACAGCGGTTTAGATGGTACCATGTGATTCTCTACACTTGTTTTGTCACATAAACTAAAATTAGACCAACTATTAGAATTTTAGCAACCAGGAAAAGGCGGAGGGTATTTTTTGCATAGTGCATCTTTCCCGCAACCCTAGAAATCACTTCCTTTAATGGTGCCCTATTCCTAACAGCAAAGCAAGATACAGATCTTGACCCAAGTTGAGTTTCAAGGAGCGCCTTTGCTCCCTCTTAGCAGAAGAAATACAAAAAAAAACATCACAAGTCCAATTTGGGTTATTTTCACGGAATCAACAGTACCCAACATCTTTACCACCCACGTGATAGCACATATGGATCAGCCAAAAGGCCTGAATCCACTTTCTCCAAAATCTCACTCCCACTGTACCAAACTAATCTTTCTCATCTTTCTCCATCAATAAAAAACTTGGGCTCCGAGCTCTTCACCTCACTTAAATCTCCCTCATTCACTTCCATCTCCAGAACTACTTGACCCCAGTGTTCTTCGACATGCCATTTTCAACAGATTCAAACTCAACCCTTTGCCTCCCTCACTCTCTTCAACCTCTTCTTCCCCCTCATTTTCCTCCTCCACTCTTCCCTCGAAATCCACCTTTCCCCGTCCCAATATTAATCTTCTTCCGGCTCTGCTAGTGACCCATTGGTATCTCGACGCAATGGAACTCCATCTCATGAGCATAATTAGACAAGGCTGGTATACAATAGTGTCCCTGCCGGTAAACCAATTCCACCCAAAACTGGCCTTGACTATCCTCTGTTATGGCATTTCTCCAGAATAGGGTACTGAGGATGGGGTCGTAATCAATCACTGAATCAAATATGTACAGTACTAGTCAAAAGTTTGGACACACCTACTCATTCAAGGGTTTTTCTTTTCTTTTTACTATTTTCTACATTGTAGAATAAAAGCGTAGACATCAAAACTATGAAATAACATATGGAATCATATAGTACCCGCAAAAAAAAGTGTTAAACAAATCAAAATAGATTTTTAGATTCTTCAAAGTAGCCACCCTGTGCTTTGATGACAGCTTTGCACACTCTTGGCATTCTCTCAACCAGCTTCACCTGGAATGCTTTTCCAACAGTCTTGAAGGAGATCCCACATATGCTGTGCACTTGTTGGTGCTTTTCCTTCACTCTGCAGTCCCAACTATAAAGTCCATGGAGAAAAAGAGCACCTCCTCCCAGATGCCCACTGCACTGAGGATAGGAAACACTGTCACCACCAATAAATCAACGATAATCAATAATTTCAATAAGCATTTTTCTACGGCTGGCCATGCTCTCCACCTGGCTACCCCTACCCCGGCCAACATCTCAGCACCCCCTGCAGCAACTTGCCCACACAAATTAACTTTTAACAAGGCGCACCTGTTAATTGAAACGCATTCCAGGTGAATAACTCATGAAGCTGGTTGAGATAATTCCAAGAGTGTGCAAAGCTGTCATCAAGGCAAAGGGTGGCTGCTTTGAAGAATCTCAAATAGAAAATATATTTTGATTTGTTTAACACTTTTTTGGTTACTACATGATTCCATATGTGTTATTTCATAGACTTGATGTCTTCACCATTGTTCTACAATGTAGGTGTGTCCAAACTTCTGACTGGTACTGTATATAACATGGATATTCTGAATAAACTTGTCAACAACAGCCAGGTTCTTTATTTATTTGTTTTATCTGTATTTGTAATTATTGCATAATAACACAATTCTACAACAACAATAAACTGAAGTTATGGCCTATTTATTTTATCCGTTTGCAACCACACAAGTGGCACAAATTGATTTGCAGTGACTAGTGATATTGTCATTTCAACATATATATTGCACACAATGTTAGGCTAAAATGGCACAGAAATGAATATGCTACTTAATGGCCAACAGATGCAAATGTAGCCTATGTCAGTTTCATTCTGAACGTCTCCCCATAACAGAAGCACATGGCTCAATATCTTCCATTTCAAATTACCACTGGTGCAACGCTGATTGACCGCTCGAGACCCAAGAACAGAGCATGCGTTAAACCCGTTGCTTGATACGTTTTTTTTCCATAAGCAAAGTCCACATTAGAATGCGGTTTAAACTAAAGTCGTTTCTCAGTGCTTTGTTGTGGTTCTATCGCGTTAATGTTTTATGGGAAAAGGGTTGATAATTGGTGTCTCCGTAAAGACAATTTAAATAGCCTACAACTGGCGAAAAGTTGTCAATACTGCACGTGCTGCTGTCGCCTCTCTCACGTGACTCAAATGCAGCTCTTCCACACCAGTCAGTCAGCAACAGCCTGCCACACTACCTGGTAGTCAGCAACAGCCTGCCCCACTGCCTGGTAGTCAGCAGCAGGTCACAGTGAAATAGATGGTTTTGTTGTTGAAACGCCAAATACATGTTCCCTCGTGACATGGTTGAACCACCGGGAAAAAGCAGTGACGGAGGAGCGCCCTCTCAAACGGAACAGTAATCTGCGACGCTCGGCCATGTTGTCAACAAGGAAGCATGATGCATTGTCCAGAAAAATACTTACAATATATATTTTAATTTTCAAACTAGTCACTCTGTCACTTTTGTTTTGACCTGACTAAGCCTTGGGTTTTGAATGGGGCACCTGGTTCATGCCTGTGATTGCATTCCATAACGAATTACAATCAACTTTTAACCGGTGCAAATCACGCAGCATGAAATAAAACGTTGTTGTTGAAACGCCAGGATGACCGCGGTGCAATTTCAAGCAGGGGAGATTTTTACATGACACGCTGAACAGATTAATCGAATCCCGTCAATGTCCGCAAATGGGGAGGGACTATAAATCACGTTTGGATAGCTCAATAACCAATCAGAAAACCTGTTGTGATACACCATCAGCCGCCAAAAACCCACACATAGAAGTCTCTATCAGTCGACGGTCAAAGAGCGACCCCTGTTGGATATTTTAAGTATCGCTTCCTAATAATAGTGATTATTTCACCTTTATTCCAGTAGGAGGCGATATAGAAGTCTGTGTTTGCGGCGTCTTTCCATAAAGAAACATTGATTTCAGTAGTTTCGTGAGCTGAAACGAACAGAAAACATATTACAGTTCGTTGATTATACTACAAACATGAAGTAATATCACCAACGTTTCACACACACACGTCCTTTACACATGTTCAAGCTAGAAGGAGAAAAAACATCGAACGGATTTACAAGATGAAAATTATGTCATTTTTAAAAACAAAAAAATCCAGCTCAAAAAGACTGTGTCCCGCTATATTGCTCAGGCTGCACTACAGCGTCTATTCACAGGCGCGATCCCACTACTGAGCGGCACGGGGGCTTTGGCCTGCTCCGTTTCCGACCTGGGCCGGTGCACCCCTCCTTAGACGACCTGGTGGTCCCGGGCTCCCCCAGGAGCACCATATCGATACCGAACTTAGTGCGGACACCCGATCGGCATAGTCCACTGGAGCTCAGAACTCCTGAGCTCAAACGATCCGCCAGCCTAAGCCTCCCAGCAACTTGGATTACAGGCGCACGCCACTGCGCCCGGCGAGAGAAGAGACGATTTTAAAGGCATTTGAAGTTAAATTCGTGACGTCAGACTACGCGTCACACGGTTTATATTATTGTATAGCCATCTCTTGTGGTGGTATATGGAATTGCAGCGATGTTCAAATTTCGTTTTGTCTCTTCCATGCTGAAAGCCTGTCCACTTGTTATGGGTGAACCAGTATGGTATGTTCTGTATTGCCGCATTCAAGACAACTGGGAATTCGGAAACCTCCGACTTCTGACTTCAGTGCATTCAAGACGACTGGGAACTCAGGAAAGAAAGGAGTTCGACTGGAATTTTTTTGTTGGGAATGGTCTTTCCTACTCAGAATTCTAAGTTGGGAAACTGGGGCATCTTTCTAGAGCTCCAACTTTCTGACCTGAAGATTACTGACATCATGGGATTAATGACGTCAGGAGTGGGAGGGCCAAGAGACCAGAGGTGGCAGAACGGCGTGCTCAGGTTGGGGTGTAGGGTTTGAGCATAGCCTGAAGGTAGGGAGGGGCAGTTCCTCTTGCTGTTCCATAGGTAAGCACCATGGTATTGTAGTGGATGTGAGCTTCTTGTGGAAGCCAGTGGAGAGTGTGGAGGAGCGGTGTGACATGGGAGAACTTTGGATGGTTAAACACCAGCGTTCTGGACAAAGTTTCTGGGGTTTGATGGCACAAAATGGGGAGCCCAGTCAACAATGATACCAGCGCATCATGTATACGAGGCTAACCATAAAACAGATTTGCTACATGATTTTTCTGACTTGAAAGTGATTAGTGCAAATACAACCCTTGTATTCTAGGTACCGAACAGGACATGGAAATAGGGATGAATTTGAGATCATGGTTTGATTCCATCTGTATCACAGCGGTCTAAATCACTGCATCTCAGTGCTAGAGGTGTTACTACAGACCCTGGTTTGATTCCATCTGTATCACAGTGGTCTAAATCACTACATCTCAGTGCTAGAGGTGTCACTACAGACCCTGGTTTGATTCCATCTGTATCACAGCGGTCTAAATCGGTGCTTCCAACTTCGTGGCAACAGTTTGGGGGAGGCCCATTCCTGTTTCAGCTTGACAATTGCCCCCGTGCACAAAGCAAGGTCCATACAGAAATGGTTTGTCGTGATCGGTGCGGAAGAACTTGACTGGCCTGCACAGAGCCTTAACCTCAACCCCATTGAACAACTTTGGGATGAATTGGATATTCCATATTAATGCCCGTGATTTTGAAATGAGGAAGTTATAAGAGCAGGTGTCCACATACTTTTGGCCATGTAGAGTGTCTCATCATTATATCAAAATCTCCAAGTAGAGAACTTTTTAGAGAAGGAGGTAGCTACCTCCCAATATGGTGACCGGAGTATTGGTGACCGGAGTATTGGTGACCGGAGTATTGGTGACCGGAGTATTGGCGAGTGGTTGAAAGGAGTGGGTGTGTTGAAATGAAAGTAGGGGGCATGTGAACATTTCTGGGTAACAATTTAAGTACCTTACTGTGGTCCAAAAAGAAACAAAAAAAAATAGCTTCTTAGCAAAGAGCAATTTCTCAGGCAATAATTTTGCTAGGACTGTCTGGGAGTGGTTTGAGTTGGGGAGGGGAAAACGGAAAACTAGCTGTTATTGTCAGAGAAGTTTGGAGCAACATTATTACAACCTCATAGTGTGGAAAAATATATAAAACACAGGTAATCACTTTTTTGACTGCTCTGGGCCTTTTAATATTGAAAAATACAACAGGACACTGATGTCAAATGCAAAAAAATCACATCAAGTGATTACAACAATACAAAGGGCATTTCATACACAATATATATATGTCACTTATAAAGCGGTATAAAATAAGTATATTGAAATACAGACATTTGAATTAACAATGCCTTTTTAAATTTTTAATATAAACAACAGGAGTGTAAACATTATTTCATATAGTATACATGGGCTTTTACTTTATGACGCCAGCGTCACCTCAAAATCGGATAAACCGGATACTTCCATCGTCAAGGCAGAGAATATCCCCCCCCAAAAAAACGTAGCATTATAATATGAAATAAAAATATGTTCCAACTTGGTAATGGACAAATCCTAGAATACTACTACACCTGTGTATTTCAACATGGTATACAGTACACTGGCTGGCTACACCTGTGTATTTCAACATGGTATACAGTACACTGGCTGGCTACACCTGTATATTTCAAAATGGTATACAGTACACTGGCTGGCTACACCTGTGTGCCTCTACCGTTATACATGTTTAGAATAGCACAATAACAACAACCTCTTTGTTTGTCTCTGAGTCGGTAAGAAGTGCCGGTAAGAAGTGGCGGTAAGAAGTGGCGGTAAGAAGTGCCGGTAAGAAGTGGCGGTAAGAAGTGGCGGTAAGAAGTGCCGGTAAGAAGTGGCGGTAAGAAGTGGCGGTAAGAAGTGGCGGTAACAGAGCACCATAGTGATTGATAGTAGTGTTTCCTCTTCAACATTACAGTTTCCACTATCTTCTTCCATCTGTCCCTTATTGTAATGGCGGTTGGTTGCAGTAAGTAAACGGTGTGGCGCTGACTTGGTTTCAAAACAAAACACTTATTATGACGCAGAGATAACTGGGTTGGGCATTAGGCTACTCCCTCTTCCCTCAGAACCCAATCAGGTAACGTTTACCAAGGTGTTACCGAGGCAACGGAACACTAACAACCCCGGGTCTTTTGGGCAAAGACAGACAAGAGTCTCCAAAAGTCTCCAGCTTGGCGCTCAACACAGTACATAAGTGCTTCAACAACAAAAGCATCAGGTGATTTTTGAATCTTTCGTCATCTTTGATGACAGTTGCTTTTTTTTTGTGTGTCGGATTTCTTCCTTCCTTCCCGCCCTTCGGTTTCACTTTCCCTCTGTGGTTTCACTTAGAGGCCTCCAGCTTTTCAGCGGCCAGGTGTTCGAGCAGGGGGTTGGCCTCGCTCTCAGGGGTCTTGACGCTGTCGGTGCGGACGATGCAGGTGGGGCGGTGGAGGTTGAGCATCACCATTAGCTGCTGTCTCTCCATCCTCAGCTCCTCGATTTGGGCCTTTAGGTCAGAGTTCACCACCTCCAGACGCTCCGACTCCTACAGGGAGGACAGAGAGGGGAGGGGGTATACTGTTAGGTCATTGATTTGACCAGGTAAGTCATCGAGAACACTTTCTCTTTTACAATAATGACCTGATGTCCCACTTTAAACAAACTATAAACAGGACTGGGGTGTAATGGATTACATGTAACAGATATGTTTTTAAATGAACTGTAATCCGTTACTTTACCAGCGTTAAAATTGTAATCCGTTACTTTACCGGCGTTAAAATTGTAATCCGTTACTTTACCGGCGTTAAAACTGTAATCCGTTACTTTACCGGCGTTAAAACTGTAATCCGTTACTTTACCGGCGTTAAAACTGTAATCCGTTACTTTACCGGCGTTAAAACTGTAATCCGTTACTTTACCGGCGTTAAAACTGTAATCCGTTACTTTACCGGCGTTAAAACTGTAATCCGTTACTTTACCGGCGTTAAAACTGTAATCCGTTACTTTACCGGCGTTAAAACTGTAATCCGTTACTTTACCGGCGTTAAAACTGTAATCCGTTACTTTACCGGCGTTAAAACTGTAATCCGTTACTTTACCGGCGTTAAAACTGTAATC
The DNA here is from genome assembly GCF_045679555.1 of Salvelinus alpinus. Classification (NCBI taxonomy): domain Eukaryota; kingdom Metazoa; phylum Chordata; class Actinopteri; order Salmoniformes; family Salmonidae; genus Salvelinus; species Salvelinus alpinus. Next base: position 9,844,199 of record NC_092112.1, on the reverse strand, counting down.
CGTTACTTTACCGGCGTTAAAACTGTAATCCGTTACTTTACCAGCATTAAAAATATACTTTTGAAAAACGAGATGATTACCTCCAATGATTACTTTTAAATTCAGAAAAAAGGATGTTTGCGGAAAAAAAACATTGACACTTTTCAGTTCTCAAATCAGTGTTGAAAAAAAAGGATCAAGTTTAAATTTGTTCTTCCTGAACGAGTCTGACCACCAATCAGAGACCACTATGATGACACACCAAATGATGACCACCAATCAGAGACCACTATGATGACACACCAAATGCGTTTGGATCGCGGGGGAAAAAGCGGGAATAGAGCTGTTATACACTACAGTCCAAGCGATGTCTTCCAGAGAGGATCCAACTTGAATAAACGCTTGGAGGTAAAGATGACAGCAGTGGTGTAGTCTACGGTGATACGGATACCACTTATTATTGATCATCTACGTCTACGGTGATACGGATACCACTTATTATTGATCATCTCTGTAGAGCATTGATGTGAATCACACAGCTGCTCTCTCATTTAACTATTATTACTGATAACTACTTTGATGTGAATCACACAGCTGCTCTCTCATTTAACTATTATTACTGATAACTACATTGATGTGAATCACACAGCTGCTCTGTCATTTAACTATTATTACTGATAACTACATTGATGTGAATCACACTGCTGCTCTCTCATTTAACTATTATTACTGATAACTACATTGATGTGAATCACACTGCTGCTCTCTCATTTAACTATTATGTCACAAGCCGGCTCATAGCCTGTGACAAAAATGAGGGGACACGAACAACAGGTATAGGCCAATTTAAAAGTGTTCTTTATTATAAACAAACTATTAACTTAAACTAAGAAAAAAGAATGAGGTGTGGAAGTATCATGATGTAAGGTGTATGTAAAGTGCATGGATGCGTGAATATGTGTGTGTGAACATGACTGAGTGAAAACTATGCAAAACTACAAAGGAACAAACAAATCATGAGCATACCTGGAGGAGCAGAGAGAGAGAGAGAGAAGTGATTAGTGACAGCTTTAATACCCTGAGCCCAGGTGGCTCCAATCACTAACGACCCTCCTCTGCCTGCAGGAGGAACCGCCCCCTGCACTGCAGAGGAGGAGCCGTGACACCCCCCTCCTTAAAATGAGGGTCCCACCCTCAACCCAACTTCCTCCAACATATTCAAAATAATTCAAATTTCCCAAAAAACAAATAAACAAAAATACCAATCCCGGCTCCTAGCAGTAGCCCCGTGTCCCCCAGCTGACTGTCCGCCCCTCAAACTCAGCAGCCCTGGTACCTGGGGAGCAATTTAAGAGGAAAGAGGCGCAGACAGCCCGTAGGGTCAGCAGAGAAGAGATACAAGCTAGGTTAAAGGAGCACGGGACAGAGCATCAGCAATGATATTATCCTTACCACTAATGTGTCTAATATCAAGGTTGAAAGGTTGCAAGAACAAAGCCCAACGCATCAGGCGCTGGTTTGGGTTTTGCAGGGACCTCAGAAAAACAAGTGGGTTGTGGTCAGTGAACACAGTTAAAGGGGTCAAACCAGAACCAACATAGACCTCAAAGTGCTGTAAAGCCCAAATGAGACCTAAAGCCTCCTTTTCAATTACAGAATAGTTTTTCTGATACTTATTAAATTTTCGGGAGAAGAAACTGACTGGACACTCAACCTTGTCGTCATTCTCCTGGAGAAGCACAGCCCCAGCACCGATTTGACTGGCGTCTACCTGCAATTTGAAAGGTTTCCCAAAATTTGGTGCTGCCAACACAGGTGCCAAACACAAAAGAGTCTTAACTGCATCAAATGCCTCTTGACACTGGGTGGACCAGATAAATTCAGCCTTGGCCTTCAACAGATTGGTCAGTGGGGACACTACTACCGAAAAGTTTTTACAAAAAGCACGGTAGTACCCCGCCATTTCCAGGAAGCGCATCAGTTCTTTCTTTGTAGAGGGCTGTGGGAACTGCTTCACAGCCTGAACCTTGGCTTCTACGGGACAGACAAATCCCTGACCAACAACCTTGCCTAGGTATGTGACTGTAGCTTTGGCAAACTCACATTTTGCCAAATCAATACCTGTGTCCAACATAGACTGCATCTCTGTTTCCAGTTTTAGTCTCTTCTCCTCAGATACACGATAAAATCTGTGTTTGATAGGCTTAGCATCTCCGTACTGATAACTACATTGATGTGAATCACACAGCTGCTCTGTCATTTAACTATTATTACTGATAACTACATTGATGTGAATCACACAGCTGTTGCTGCCATTTAACTATTATTACTGATAACTGCATTGATGTGAATCACACAGCTGCTCTCTCATTTAACTATTATTACTGATAACTACATTGATGTGAATCACACTGCTGCTCTCATTTAACTATTATTGCTGATAACTACATTGATGTGAATCACACAGCTGCTCTCTCATTTGACTATTGTTACTGATAACTACATTGACGTGAATCACACTGCTGCTCTGTCATTTAACTATTATTACTGATAACTACATTGATGTGAATCACACAGCTGCTCTGTCATTTAACTATTATTACTGATAACTACATTGATGTGAATCACACAGCTGCTCTCTCATTTAACTATTATTACTGATAACTACATTGATGTGAATCACACTGCTGCTCTCTCATTTAACTATTATTACTGATAACTACATTGATGTGAATCACACAGCTGCTCTCTCATTTAACTATTGTTACTGATAACTACATTGATGTGAATCACACTGCTGCTCTGTCATTTAACTATTATTACTGATAACTACATTGATGTGAATCACACAGCTGCTCTCTCATTTAACTATTGTTACTGATAACTACATTGATGTGAATCACACAGCTGCTCTGTCATTTAACTATTATTACTGATAACTACTTTGATGTGAATCACACTGCTGCTCTCTCATTTAACTATTATTACTGATAACTACATTGATGTGAATCACACTGCTGCTCTCTCATTTAACTATTGTTACTGATAACTACATTGATGTGAATCACACAGCTGCTCTGTCATTTAACTATTATTACTGATAACTACTTTGATGTGAATCACACAGCTGCTCTGTCATTTAACTATTATTACTGATAACTACATTGATGTGAATCACACAGCTGCTCTGTCATTTAACTATTATTACTGATAACTACATTGATGTGAATCACACAGCTGCTCTCTCATTTAACTATTATTACTGATAACTACATTGATGTGAATCACACTGCTGCTCTCTCATTTAACTATTATTACTGATAACTACATTGATGTGAATCACACAGCTGCTCTCTCATTTAACTATTATTACTGATAACTACATTGATGTGAATCACATAGCTGCTCTGTCATTTAACTATTATTACTGATAACTACATTGATGTGAATCACACAGCTGCTCTCTCATTTAACTATTGTTACTGATAACTACATTGATGTGAATCACACAGCTGCTCTGTCATTTAACTATTATTACTGATAACTACTTTGATGTGAATCACACTGCTGCTCTCTCATTTAACTATTATTACTGATAACTACATTGATGTGAATCACACTGCTGCTCTCTCATTTAACTATTGTTACTGATAACTACATTGATGTGAATCACACAGCTGCTCTCTCATTTAACTATTATTACTGATAACTACTTTGATGTGAATCACACAGCTGCTCTCTCATTTAACTATTATTACTGATAACTACATTGATGTGAATCACACAGCTGCTCTGTCATTTAACTATTATTACTGATAACTACTTTGATGTGAATCACACTGCTGCTCTCTCATTTAACTATTATTACTGATAACTACATTGATGTGAATCACACTGCTGCTCTCTCATTTAACTATTATTACTGATAACTACATTGATGTGAATCACACAGCTGCTCTGTCATTTAACTATTATTACTGATAACTACTTTGATGTGAATCACACAGCTGCTCTGTCATTTAACTATTATTACTGATAACTACATTGATGTGAATCACACAGCTGCTCTGTCATTTAACTATTATTACTGATAACTACATTGATGTGAATCACACAGCTGCTCTGTCATTTAACTATTATTACTGATAACTACATTGATGTGAATCACACAGCTGCTCTCTCATTTAACTATTATTACTGATAACTACTTTGATGTGAATCACACAGCTGCTCTCTCATTTAACTATTATTACTGATAACTACATTGATGTGAATCACACAGCTGCTCTCTCATTTAACTATTATTACTGATAACTACTTTGATGTGAATCACACAGCTGCTCTCTCATTTAACTATTATTACTGATAACTACATTGATGTGAATCACATAGCTGCTCTGTCATTTAACTATTATTACTGATAACTACATTGATGTGAATCACACAGCTGCTCTCTCATTTAACTTTGTGTGCCTTACAGGTTGTGGATGTTGTGGATGTCTGTTCACAAAAGTATATGTATATTTTAACCCAGTAATGGTTGAATTGAAGAAGTTTAAGCTGCCTATCACTCATTGTTTTTGCGACCAGAGGACAGCCAGTGAAAAATGTGCTCTTGCAACAGCTGCATAGTGTGGATCCCAGCCTATAGAATAAAAGTTTGAGGGAGATCCCTCCCTTCTAAACTCCGCCGTGGTGTTGGGCTCCATACTGTCAAAAACAAGTTTAATTCGAAAAGACCACGAGTGGGACTTTTGAAAATCCATACACCTAACAGACACATCAAATCAAGTTTATTTTATATAGCCCTTCGTACATCAGCTAATATCTCGAAGTGCTGTACAGAAACCCAGCCTAAAACCCCAAACAGCAAGCAATGCAGGTGTAGAAGCACGGTGGCTAGGAAAAACTCCCTAGAAAGGCCAAAACCTAGGAAGAAACCTAGAGAGGAACCAGGCTATGAGGGGTGGCCAGTCCTCTTCATGCACACTTTTTGATAGACTTAAACAGCTGCAAATGATGAAGATATTTAAAGTGTCACCAACAAAAACGTAAACAATAGACCTATAGCAAATGCAACTGTTGTGCTCAAAATATGCCATTAAATGACCAGAGTTGATTTTTCAACTGGAAGCAATGAGCCCAAAACAGTCCTCCATGACAACAAAATCATAAACAACAGAGTTGGCTAATTATGCTCAGGCTAATCTATATTTCCATATTTCCAAGTCCTATTCTTGAAAATCAAGGAGTATTGAATTAATTAGAATTACTGGAAATCTGACAGACTTTTAAAATGTTTTTTAATGTAAAGATATAGCCTAATCATATTATTATTATCTGTAGTAGAAAGCAATTAGTTAGAATAAGCCTACATAACCCATAAAGTAAAATGCATCATATATTTATGGCCAGCTATGTACACGCTAACATTAATTTATCCTGCAATAAATGTTGTTCAATTGGTAATTTAACATTTTTTTGTCTTCTTCTAATGCTTCTTGAAAGTTATTTAAAAGTAACTGAAAGTAATCAGATTACTTTGGGTAATCCAAAAGTTGTGTTACCGATTGTAATTCTGGACAGGTAACTAGTAACTAACGGATTACATTCAGAAAGGAACCTACCCAACCCTGACTATAACATGAATGCCTGACAGAGCACTCATCATGTCTTTATAAACACGACATAGATTCTTCACAAATTATTTAGAAGTAATCATACAATCTATTCTAGATTCTACAGCCAATTTACAAAGAACACCAGAGTATACATAAAGAACGCCATAGTATACATAAAGAACGCCAGAGTACACATAAAGAACACCAGAGTACACATAAAGAACACCAGAGTATACATAAAGAACGCCAGAGTATACATAAAGAACGCCATAGTATACATAAAGAACACCAGAGTACACATAAAGAACACCAGAGTATACATAAAGAACGCCATAGTATACATAAAAAACACCAGAGTATACATATAGAACGCCAGAGTATACATAAAGAACACCAGAGTATACATATAGAACGCCAGAGTATACATATAGAACGCCAGAGTATACATAAAGAACACCAGAGTATACATAAAGAACGCCAGAGTATACATAAAGAACACCAGAGTATACATAAAGAACACCAGAGTATACATAAAGAACGCCAGAGTATACATAAAGAACGCCAGAGTACACATAAAGAACGCCAGAGTATACATAAAGAACGCCAGAGTATACATAAAGAACGCCAGAGTACACATAAAGAACGCCAGAGTATACATAAAGAACGCCAGAGTATACACAAATAACGCCAGAGTATACATAAAGAACGCCAGAGTATACATAAATAACGCCAGAGTATACATAAAGAACGCCAGAGTACATATAAAGAACGCCAGAGTATACATAAAGAACGCCAGAGTATACATAAAGAACACCAGAGTATACATAAAGAACACCAGAGTACATATAAAGAACGCCAGAGTATACATAAAGAACGCCAGAGTATACATAAAGAACACCAGAGTATACATAAAGAACGCCAGAGTACATATAAAGAACGCCAGAGTATACATAAAGAACGCCAGAGTATACACAAATAACGCCAGAGTATACATAAAGAACGCCAGAGTATACATAAATAACGCCAGAGTATACATAAAGAACGCCAGAGTACATATAAAGAACGCCAGAGTATACATAAATAACGCCAGAGTATACATAAATAACGCCAGAGTATACATAAAGAACGCCAGAGTACATATAAAGAACGCCAGAGTATACATAAAGAACGCCAGAGTATACATAAAGAACACCAGAGTATACATAAAGAACACCAGAGTACACATAAAGAACACCAGAGTATACATAAAGAACACCAGAGTACACATAAAGAACGCCAGAGTATACATAAAGAACTCAGCCGCCATTTTGAAAAGGAAAAGAGACTGACCCTTTGGAGGAAGTCCGTTCTCTCCTTCTTCTTGTTCCGACACCGTGCTGCTGCCACTTTGTTCTTATCTCTCCTCCGTCTCCTCCTCTCGTCGTCCTCGTCCATCTGCAGGGAGAAGAACAAGTGCTGTGATTAGCTAATGGGGACCTTTTTCAAGGCCTGCATATTATTAAATATAGTTATTCCAACCTTGGTTTCTATCTTTCCTGCATTTTATACTCCCGACACAATGTTGTCTCACTCCTATTTTTGTTTCATTGTGAATTTCAAGTAACTACGTCCCAGTTTGATACCTGAGCTTGCCATCTTGGAGGCAAACGTGAAGAGTTTCAGAGAACCCAGATTGAAATGATTAAACGCCCAGTGGAGTCAAAAACATGATTTTCCTGTGTTTTATATATATATATTTTTCCACACTATGAGGTTGGAATAATATTGTGAAATTGTGTAAAATGCCCTTTTAGTGTAAGAGCTGTTTGAAAAGACCGCCTGAAATCTCAGCCTGTTTTTGTGGGATGGAGTTTTGGCCTGCCTCATCTCCAGGCCGTAAACTAGTTAATAGACCAATAACAAAGCTAGTTCCAAACCTCTCTTCCAGTAACAGCTAGTTTTCAGTTTTCCCCTCCCTACTCAGACCACTCCCAGACAGTCCTAGCAACATTCTTGCTTGAGAAATTGCTCTTTGCTAAGAAGCAAGTTCTGTTTTTGTTTTGTTTTACCATTTTAATTGAAAACAATCACGGTAAGGTACTTAATTGCTCCCCAGAAAGTATTTGATATTAAGATAAAAAAATGTCTGCATTGGACCTTTAAGTTGTGTAACATCTCAAATACTTCTGAAATTGGCCACTTGGTGGAGCTAAACGTTAGACAGGCTGACAACATCTAAACATCAGTCGATCATAAAAAAACAGAACATCCCTCGAAAATATCAACATCCACCACCATTCCTCCTCCTCATCCTTCTCATCCTCCACCTCCTCCTCCTCATCCTTCTCATCCTCCACCTCCTCCTCCTCATCCTTCTCTTCCTCATCCTCCTCATCCTTCTCTTCCTCCTCCTCCTCCACCCCCTCCTCCTTCTCTTCCTCCACCTCCTCCTCCTTCTCTTCCTCCTCCTCCTCTTCCTCCTCTTCCTCCACCTCCTCTTCCTACACCTCCTCCTCTTCCTTCTCTTCCTCATCCTCCTCATCCTTTTCTTCCTCCTCCTCCTCCTCCTCCACCCCCTCCTCCTTCTCTTCCTCCACCTCCTCCACCTTCTCTTCCTCCTCCTCATCCTTCTCTTCCTCTTCCTCCCTCTCTTCCTCCTTCTCTTCCTCCTCCTCCTCCTCACCTCTCCCTTGATAGCAGTGAGTGGCCTCTTGCCCAGCCGTCCCAGGATATGCAGCGGTGACAACATGGCGCCCAGGTTCCTGAAGTCCTGTGCCAGTTTGAGCTGGTCGGTGAGCGTGGTGGCAGATATGCCGGCCAGCAGGCCCAGGCTGGGCAAGGAGCCGGCCGTCAGGGAGGGGTCAGGGATCTGACCGGGCATCATGTCAGACCCAGCTACCATACACCACCGCTGTGGAGGGAGAGAGAGACGGAGAGGAGAGGGCGGGAGAGAGGGAGAGAGAGAGGAGAGGAAGGGAGAGGGAGGAGAGGAAGGGAGAGAGAGGAGAGAGAGAGGAGAGAGAGAGGAGAGGGCGGGAGAGAGGGAGAGAGAGAGGAGAGGAAGGGAGAGGGAGGAGAGGAAGGGAGAGGGAGGAGAGGAAGGGAGAGAGAGGAGAGAGAGAGGAGAGAGAGAGGGCGGGAGAGAGGGAGAGAGAGAGGAGAGGAAGAGAGAGGGAGGAGAGGAAGGGAGAGAGGGAGGGAGAGAGAGGAGAGGAAGGGAGAAGGGAAAGGAAGGGAGAGAGAGACGGAGAGAGGAGAGGGAGGGAGAGAGAGGAGAGGAAGGGAGAGAAGGGAAAGGAAGGGAGAGAGAGAGAGAGGAAGGGAGATGGAAGGGAAAGGAAGGGAGAGGGAAGGGAAAGGAAGGGAGAGAGAGGAGAGGGAGGGAGAGAGAGGAGAGGAAGGGAGAGAGAGAGGAGAGGAAGGGAGAAAGAGAGGAGAGGTTAAGATTAAAATCATCCTGTCAATGACTGATGTAATAACATTATTTGTCACGTCAGAACCGGAGAAGAAGAAGAAAAAGGAGGTTAATTTAATGTCCAAAGCATTTCAACCATAGGATATTTTCCTTTCCCACCCAGTTTAAAAGCTATTGTCCAATATCCTCCACAGACAGCCATTTAACGGAATTGACAGACTGGATTTTGCAGAATTCTACACTGGAATGTTAATCTACACTAGTATCTTGGCTCCATGTTCAGGCTGGGATTAATCATGTATTGCATTGATTTGCCCACAATCACAGAACAAAAAAAGAAAGGGGTGGTATGCAATACCAAAAAAAATCAAGAGTTTGACGACTGGACTTCTTATTGCAATCAGAGAGAGAGAGACAGAGAGAGACAGAGACAGAGAGAGAGAGACAGAGAGATAGAGACAGAGACAGAGAGACAGATACATAGAGAGAGACAGAGAGACACAGAGAGAGAGAGACAGAGAGAGAGAGACAGAGACATAGAGAGAGACAGAGAGACACAGAGAGAGAGAGACAGAGAGAGAGAGACAGAGAGACAGAGACATAGAGAGAGATACAGAGAGAGAGAGAGAGACAGAGACAGAGAGAGAGAGACAGAGACATAGAGAGAGACAGAGAGACACAGAGAGAGAGAGACAGAGAGAGAGAGACAGAGAGAGAGAGACAGAGACATAGAGAGAGATACAGAGAGAGAGAGACAGAGACAGAGAGAGAGAGACAGAGACATAGAGAGAGACAGAGAGACACAGAGAGAGAGAGACAGAGAGAGAGAGACAGAGAGAGAGAGACAGAGAGACACAGAGGGAGAGAGAGAGACAGAGAGAGAGAGACAGAGAGAGAGAGACAGAGATACACAGAGAGAGAGAGACAGAGAGAGAGAGACAGAGAGAGAGAGACAGAGATACACAGTGAGAGAGAGACAGAGAGAGAGAGACAGAGAGAGTGAGACAGAGAGAGAGAGACAGAATGAGAGACAGAATGAGAGACAGAGAGAGAGAGACAGAGAGAGAGAGACAGAGAGACAGAGAGAGAGAGAGAGAGACAGAATGAGAGACAGAATGAGAGACAGAATGAGAGAGACAGAGAGAGACAGAATGAGAGACAGAGAGAGACAGAGAGAGAGAGAAAGAGAGAGAGACAGAGAGAGACAGAGAGCGACAGAGAGAGAGAGAGAGACAGAGAGAGAAAAGAAGAAAAAAAGAAAAAAGAAGG
>NC_092112.1:9724760-9833836 GCF_045679555.1 Salvelinus alpinus | reverse complement strand
GAATTGAGAGACAGAGAGAGACAGAGAGAGACAGAGAGAGACAGAGAGAGAGAGAGAGAGAGACCGAGTGTCTCAGAGAAACATGCAATCCTCTGTGAGAGAGAAATAAAGTGTACAAACCAGCCCGATGGGAAGTGGACGCACAGTGAAGACATTTCTCTAATGACATGTTAGAACCGAGACTCCTGACGGCCAAATAGAAAACAAATGTTGCTCATGGAACAGTGCATCTGAGCCCTACTGTCTGTATTTACTTCCCATACAGCGGGCGATGCTAATTCACATGCACCTCGTCTCCAACACACACCAGTATTTTCAGTATCAAGCAGTGAATCAACAGGTTATGGCCTCTCTGTACAAAGCCCTCATCTCAGCCTAACCCAACAAAGAAGTGTATTGTGAGGTGAGCAGGACAGGACAGCTGACTTTGGAGCTGACTCCCTGTCTGCGTCCCAAAAGGCACCCTATTCCATAGGGCCCTTGTCAGAAGTAGGTACTATAGAGCCCTGGTCAGAAGTAGGGACCATAGAGCCCTAGTCAGAAGTAGGGACCATAGGGCCCTGGTCAGAAGTAGGGACCATAGGGCCCTGGTCAGAAGTAGGGACCATAGAGGCCTGGTCAGAAGTAGGGACCATAGAGGCCTGGTCAGAAGTAGGGACCATAGAGCCCTAGTCAGAAGTAGGGACCATAGGGCCCTGGTCAGAAGTAGGGACCATAGAGCCCTAGTCAGAAGTAGGGACCATAGGGCCCTGGTCAGAAGTAGGGACCATAGGGTCCTGGTCAAATTGTGCACTATATAGGGAATAGGGTGGTTATGGGTCCTGGTCTAAAGTAGTGCACTAGGTAGGGAATAGGGTGCCATTTGGGACTCAGACCCCTGTCCCTGAATGACTATACTGGAAGACTGTGGTTCCTTTCTTAGCTAAATAAAAAAAAGCCAGAGAGAGAGAGAAAGAGAGAGAGAAAGAGAGAGAGAAAGAGTAATCTGACAGACTACCACCCCCAGACATACAGCTAGCTAGACCAGCTGGTCTACTGTAGTCTGATAGAATACCACCCCCAGACATACAGCTAGCTAGACCAGCTGGCCTACTGTAGTCTGATAGACTACCACCCCCAGACATACAGCTAGCTAGCTAGACCAGCTGGCCTACTGTAGTCTGATAGACTACCACCCCCAGACATACAGCTAGCTAGACCAGCTGGCCTACTGTAGTCTGATAGACTACCACCCCCAGACATACAGCTAGCTAGACCAGCTGGCCTACTGTAGTCTGATAGAATACCACCCCCAGACATACAGCTAGCTAGACCAGCTGGCCTACTGTAGTCTGACAGACTACCACCCCTAGACATACAGCTAGCTAGACCAGCTGGTCCACTGTAGTCTGATAGACTACCACCCCCAGACATACAGCTAGCTAGACCAGCTGGTCCAATGTAGTCTGATAGACTACCACCCCCAGACATACAGCTAGCTAGACCAGCTGGCCTACTGTAGTCTGACAGACTATCACCCCCAGACATACAGCTAGCTAGACCAGCTGGTCTACTGTAGTCTGACAGACTACCACCCCCAGACATACAGCTAGCTAGACCAGCTGGCCTACTGTAGTCTGATAGACTACCACCCCCAGACATACAGCTAGCTAGACCAGCTGGTCCACTGTAGTCTGACAGACTACCACCCCCAGACATACAGCTAGCTAGACCAGCTGGCCTACTGTAGTCTGACAGACTACCACCCCCAGACATACAGCTAGCTAGACCAGCTGGCCTACTGTAGTCTGACAGACTACCACCCCCAGACATACAGCTAGCTAGACCAGCTGGCCTACTGTAGTCTGACAGACTACCACCCCCAGACATACAGCTAGCTAGACCAGCTGGCCTACTGTAGTCTGACAGACTACCACCCCCAGACATACAGCTAGCTAGACCAGCTGGCCTACTGTAGTCTGACAGACTACCACCCCCAGACATACAGCTAGCTAGACCAGCTGGTCCACTGTAGTCTGACAGACTACCACCCCCAGACATACAGCTAGCTAGACCAGCTGGCCTACTGTAGTCTGACAGACTACCACCCCCAGACATACAGCTAGCTAGACCAGCTGGTCTACTGTAGTCTGATAGACTACCACCCCCAGACATACAGCTAGCTAGACCAGCTGGTCTACTGTAGTCTGACAGACTACCACCCCCAGACATACAGCTAGCTAGACCAGCTGGCCTACTGTAGTCTGACAGACTACCACCCCCAGACATACAGCTAGCTAGACCAGCTGGCCTACTGTAGTCTGACAGACTACCACCCCCAGACATACAGCTAGCTAGACCAGCTGGCCTACTGTAGTCTGACAGACTACCACCCCCAGACATACAGCTAGCTAGACCAGCTGGCCTACTGTAGTCTGACAGACTACCACCCCCAGACATACAGCTAGCTAGACCAGCTGGCCTACTGTAGTCTGACAGACTACCACCCCCAGACATACAGCTAGCTAGACCAGCTGGCCTACTGTAGTCTGACAGACTACCACCCCCAGACATACAGCTAGCTAGACCAGCTGGTCCACTGTAGTCTGACAGACTACCACCCCCAGACATACAGCTAGCTAGACCAGCTGGCCTACTGTAGTCTGACAGACTACCACCCCCAGACATACAGCTAGCTAGACCAGCTGGTCTACTGTAGTCTGATAGACTACCACCCCCAGACATACAGCTAGCTAGACCAGCTGGTCTACTGTAGTCTGACAGACTACCACCCCCAGACATACAGCTAGCTAGACCAGCTGGCCTACTGTAGTCTGACAGACTACCACCCCCAGACATACAGCTAGCTAGACCAGCTGGCCTACTGTAGTCTGACAGACTACCACCCCCAGACATACAGCTAGCTAGACCAGCTGGCCTACTGTAGTCTGACAGACTACCACCCCCAGACATACAGCTAGCTAGACCAGCTGGCCTACTGTAGTCTGACAGACTACCACCCCCAGACATACAGCTAGCTAGACCAGCTGGCCTACTGTAGTCTGACAGACTACCACCCCCAGACATACAGCTAGCTAGACCAGCTGGTCTACTGTAGTCTGACAGACTACCACCCCCAGACATACAGCTAGCTAGACCAGCTGGCCTACTGTAGTCTGACAGACTACCACCCCCAGACATACAGCTAGCTAGACCAGCTGGTCTACTGTAGTCTGACAGACTACCACCCCCAGACATACAGCTAGCTAGACCAGCTGGTCTACTGTAGTCTGACAGACTACCACCCCCAGACATACAGCTAGCTAGACCAGCTGGTCTACTGTAGTCTGACAGACTACCACCCCCAGACATACAGCTAGCTAGACCAGCTGGCCTACTGTAGTCTGATAGACTACCACCCCCAGACATACAGCTAGCTAGACCAGCTGGTCTACTGTAGTCTGACAGACTACCATATTTCCTCCTCTTTCCTCTTTCTCAGCCTGCTACCCAGGATCAGTTTTCAGTGTTTGATGATGCAACGCCCTCTCTGTGTTCTTGCAGTCAAGCAGAACAGCCAGCTGGCACACGCACACGCACACACGCGCACGCACACACACACACGCACACACGCACACGCACACACACACACGCGCACACACGCACGCGCTAGTGCACACATACCCACTGACGCACTCACGCACACACACGTCCGTGCACACTGACGCACACAACACAGCAGACGTACTGTACCCAGACCAGACAGACAAAGAGCAGGGTAGACCAGAGCAGGGTAGAACAGAACAGGGTAGAACAGAGCAGGGTAGAACAGGGTAGAGCAAAGCAGGGTAGAGCAGAGCATGGTGGAGTAGGGTAGAACAGAGCAGGGTAGAGCAGGGTAGAACAGAGCAGGGTAGAACAGAGCAGGGTAGAGCAGAGCAGAGCAGGGTAGAGCAGAGCAGGGTAGAGCAGAGCAGGGTAGAGCAGAGCAGAGCAGGGTAGAGCAGAGCAGGGTAGAGCAGAGCAGGGTAGAGCAGAGCAGGGTAGAGCAGAGCAGGGTAGAACAGAACAGGGTAGAGCTGAGCAGGGTAGAGCAGAGCAGGGTAGAGCAGAGCAGGGTAGAACAGAGCAGGGTAGAACAGAGCAGGGTAGAACAGAGCAGGGTAGAACAGAGCAGGGTAGAGCAGAGCAGAGCAGGGTAGAGCAGAGCAGGGTAGAGCAGAGCAGGGTAGAGCAGAGCAGAGCAGGGTAGAGCAGAGCAGGGTAGAGCAGAGCAGGGTAGAGCAGAGCAGGGTAGAGCAGAGCAGGGTAGAACAGAACAGGGTAGAGCAGAGCAGGGTAGAACAGAGCAGGGTAGAACAGAGCAGGGTAGAGCAGAGCAGGGTAGAGCAGAGCAGGGTAGAACAGAACAGGGTAGAACAGAACAGGGTAGAACAGAGCAGGGTAGAGCAGAGCAGGGTAGAACAGAACAGGGTAGAACAGAACAGGGTAGAACAGAGCAGGGTAGAACAGAACAGGGTAGAACAGAACAGGGTAGAACAGAACAGGGTAGAACAGAACAGGGTAGAACAGAGCAGGGTAGAACAGAACAGGGTAGAGCTGAGCAGGGTAGAGCAGAGCAGGGTAGAGCAGAGCAGGGTAGAACATAACAGGGTAGAACAGATCAGGGTAGAACAGATCAGGGTAGAACAGGGTAGAACAGAACAGAGCAGAGCAGAGCACTGCCTAGTGGAAGGGGCCTCAGGAGAAGCCAAACACACAGCACAGTGTGGGTGGGAGAGGAAATGGCATGTATTAGTTAGGAAATAGAACTGCACTCAAGGCAGGTCCTGTCCTGCAAGCACACGCCCAAGATCAATCAAATATGACACGTGGTTGTGTAGGTGTAGGGGTATGTGTATGTGTGTGCGTGAGCGTGCCTACCTGTCTGTCTGTGTGCCTATCTGTGTGCCTGTCTGTCTGCCTGTCTGTCCGTGTGCCTGTCTGTGTGCCTGTCTGCCTGCCTGCCTGTCTGCCTGAGTGTGTACATAAGTGTGTGCGCACTCAGGCACATGTACCAGTCGTCAGGGCATGAACCCTAAAAGGTGTGAAAAGCGTTCCACAGGGATGCTGGCCCATGGTGACTCCAAATGCTTCCCACCATTGTGTGAAATTGGCTGGATGTCCTTTGGGTGATGGGCCTTTCTTGATACACACGCGAAACTGTTGAAAAACCCAGCAGCGTTGCAGTTCTTGACACACTCAAACCAATATGCCAGGCACCTACTCCCATACCCCGTTCAAAGACATTTCAATATTTAGTCTTGCCCATTCACCCTCTGAATGGCACACAATCCATTTTTCAATTGTCTCAAGGCTTAAAAATCCTTATTTAACCTGTCTCCTCCTCTTCATCTACACCGATTGAAGTGGATTTAACAAGTGACATCAATAAGGGATCCTATCTTTCACCTGGATTCACCTGGTTAGTCTGTACCTCAGTTGATTAGCCTCGTGGCGAACCAGGCTTCCCGGAAAGTGGAAAGTTCCATGGCAGAAAATCAGCTAAAGAAAGGGGCGGGAACTCAGTGACGACCTCGCAACACGTCAAACCAATAAGATTCCTTTGCTTGGGAAGAGCTCCAGGGGTGCTCACCAGATGAGAGTCGTAGGAGCTGCAGTGTAATAAGGGATAGCATGAGGGCCAAGAAGTAGCTAGCCACAATGAGGTTCGTTTTGAGAAAAGTGAGCTAATCTTGTAAGCTAATCAGGTATAACTAGCTACTAGTTAGTTCAATTTTTCTCACAATTATAAAGCCAACAAAATCTTAATAAAAACAGCATATTATTGATCTTAAAAGGTTAGCTGTGAGCCCAGTATCTAGCTTATACAGGGTCAGCGGTAGGCCTACATAGTGCATGGTTGCTCTGCCTCAAACTTAGTGGTAGGCCTACATAGAGCAACCATAAACTGTCTCCCTCAAACCCAACTCTGGACCTCAAAGTCAGTTCCACTGCTTTTTTTATTTTTTATTGTTCCCCTCTAATCAGGGACTGATTTAGACCTGGGACATCAGGTGGGTGATTCCCCTCCAATCAGGGACTGATTTAGACCTGGGACACCAGGTGGGTGATTCCCCTCTAATCAGGGACTGATTTAGACCTGGGACACCAGGTGGGTGATTCCCCTCTAATCAGGGACTGATTTAGACCTGGGACACCAGGTGGGTGATTCCCCTCTAATCAGGGACTGATTTAGACCTGGGACACCAGGTGGGTGATTCCCCTCTAATCATGGACTGATTTAGACCTGGGACACCAGGTGGATGTAATTAATGATCAGGTAGAACAGAGAACCAGCTGTCTCCGGACCTGGTAGGGTCAGAGTTGAGTATCCCTGGTCTACGATCTACTATGGGAACAACTGCAACCTCTTTCCAAGCAACATTGCTAAAATAAAATAACATTATTTACCTCATAATATATGTTAACTGGAACGCTCATCTCCTATAGCCTAATTGTCATCTTCTTATTTGCATACTGTACCTAAATTACAAGGGGGTTGTATTTGTACTAAACCATTTTAATATGTCAGAACTTAAAAAGGAATGTACAAAATCTGGAATATGGTTTGCCTCGTACATTGTCTACTGGTGTCATTTTAAATTGACAACACGTAGCTCAACATGTAAACAATGTGTGAGTTTAGCTATTCTTTGCTTCAGATGACAGATGACTATTAAGGCCAGTAATACCATCATACTGTATAGGCGGCATCGGCGATGCTATATGATAAGCTACAGAATGGGTTCGGATCGCTGATGTACTGAGACAGAGTGACAATCAAATAAAATAGATTTCAGATCTTACGACTAGACAAAAAATAAAAAAATGTTGTTTTGAGAATAAAACACAGAAACACTATCTGTCTTTTAGGGTGGCGTGTAGCCTAGGGGTCAGCGCGTTGGGCCAGTAACCAGCGTGTAGCCTAGGGGTCAGCGCGTTGGGCCAGTAACCAGCGTGTAGCCTAGGGGTCAGCGCGTTGGGCCAGTAACCAGCGTGGAGCCTAGGGGTCAGCGCGTTGGGCCAGTAACCAGCGTGTAGCCTAGGGGTCAGCGCGTTGGGCCAGTAACCAGCGTGTAGCCTAGGGGTCAGCGCGTTGGGCCAGTAACCAGCGTGTAGCCTAGGGGTCAGCGCGTTGGGCCAGTAACCAGCGTGTAGCCTAGGGGTCAGCGCGTTGGGCCAGTAACCAGCGTGTAGCCTAGGGGTCAGCGCGTTGGGCCAGTAACCAGCGTGTAGCCTAGGGGTCAGCGCGTTGGGCCAGTAACCAGCGTGTAGCCTAGGGGTCAGCGCGTTGGGCCAGTAACCAGCGTGTAGCCTAGGGGTCAGCGCGTTGGGCCAGTAACCAGCGTGTAGCCTAGGGGTCAGCGCGTTGGGCCAGTAACCAGCGTGTAGCCTAGGGGTCAGCGCGTTGGGCCAGTAACCAGCGTGTAGCCTAGGGGTCAGCGCGTTGGGCCAGTAACCAGCGTGTAGCCTAGGGGTCAGCGCGTTGGGCCAGTAACCAGCGTGTAGCCTAGGGGTCAGCGCGTTGGGCCAGTAACCAGCGTGTAGCCTAGGGGTCAGCGCGTTGGGCCAGTAACCAGCGTGTAGCCTAGGGGTCAGCTCGTTGGGCCAGTAACCAGCGTGTAGCCTAGGGGTCAGCGCGTTGGGCCAGTAACCAGCGTGTAGCCTAGGGGTCAGCGCGTTGGGCCAGTAACCAGCGTGTAGCCTAGGGGTCAGCGCGTTGGGCCAGTAACCAGCGTGTAGCCTAGGGGTCAGCGCGTTGGGCCAGTAACCAGCGTGTAGCCTAGGGGTCAGCGCGTTGGGCCAGTAACCAGCGTGTAGCCTAGGGGTCATCGCGTTGGGCCAGTAACCAAAAGGTTTCTGGATCAAATCCCCGAGCTGATAAGGTAAAAATCTGTCGTTCTGCCCCCTGAACAAGGCAGTTAACCCACTGTTCCCCGGTAGGCCGTCGTTGAAAATAAGATTTTGTTCTTAACTGACTTGCCAAGTTAAATAAAGGTTAAATACAGACAGAACCACTGTGATTAATCAACATTGGCACTAGTTCATCTTGAATAATAGTTTAACAATTAAAACAAGTTTAAACACTTCACTACAAAATGTACAAATATGATAACGTGTATGTCAAGATTAGACATCTAAGTGTAAACAACAATATAAAATCGGGTCGTTCGAGTCCTGAATAGGGTGTATATATATATATTTGTGGGTATGACACAAATGACTTGTTTACTGCTCTTATTACCTTGGTAACCGGTTTATAACAGCAATAAGGCACCTTGGGAGTCGGTGGTATATGACCAATATACCACAGTTAAGGGCTGTACGCCACGTTGCATCATGCCTAACAGCCCTTAGCCGTGGTATATTGGCCATATACCACCACCCCCTCTGACCTTATTGGTTAAATAGATAATTGAGTATTAACAGAATAGGTTATTACTACTAAAGCATCGTTTCAGATGAACAAACAAAAACACAACTTCATGCCAACCTTGCTGTGATCCCTGATCTACTGGGTTATCAGCTCAGTGGGTTTGATGTTGAATCAGGTGTGTTAGTGCTGGGTTGGAACAGAACCCTGCAACCCCAAATCCCCTGCAACCCCAAAGCCCCCCCCCCCCCCCCCCCCAGCAGAGTTCCATGATAATTTAATTACCAGAGTGAATTATTGTAATGTTTGTTTATGTGTCATTTAATCCCATAAGGGATGTGTTGCCAAATGGCGATTTGACACGAAAATAAAATGTCATAAAATGGCAATTCATCCACCACTGTTGGCTTGCTCCAATTGTAATAGATTTATACACTGTGTGTGATGTTCAACTGTATATTTCTATACGATATGTGCCAACATAGGTAGGCCTACGCTAATAACCCATATACAGAGCCATCAGAAAGTATTCATACCCCTTGACTTATTACACATTTTGTTGTGTTACAGTCTGAATTCAAAATTGCTACAAATTTATTTATTTTCTCACCCATCTACACACAATGTTGTTTTTTTTAAATATAGAAATGTTAGCAAATGTATTGAAAATTAAATACAGAAATATCTCATATACATAAGTATTCACACCCCTCAATACTTTGTAGAAGCACCTTTTTCAGCGATTACACCTGTGAGTCTCTAAGAGATTTCCACACCTGGATTGGGCAACATTTACCCATTTCTTCTTTTCAGAATTTTTCAAGCTCTGTCTAATTGGTTGTTGATCATTTCTAGACAACCATTTGCAGGTCTTGTCATAGATGTTCAAGTCAAAACTGTAACTAGGCCACTCAGGAACATTCATTGCCATCTTGGTGAGCATCTCCAGTGTATATTTGGCCTTGTGTTTTAGGTTATTGTCCTGCTGAAAGGTGAATTTGTCTCCCAGTGTCTGGTGGAAAGCAGACTGATCCAGGATTTCCTTTAGGGTTATGCTTGTGCTTATTTTGTACAAGCTTCCTTCTTTTCACTCTGTCATTTTGGTTAGTATTGTGGAGTAACTACAATGTTGTTGACATCCTCAGTTCTCATATCACAACCAAAAAACGAACTGTTTTAAAGTCACCATTGTAGGACAGTGTAGTGTATTGTAGTGTAGAGTAGTGCAGTATAGTCTAGGACAGTGTAGTGTATTGTAGCGAGGTGTAGTGTTGTGTTGTGTAGTGTTGTGTTGTGTTGTGTAGTGTTGTGTTGTGTTGTGTAGTGTTGTGTAGTGAGGTGTAGTGTTGTGTTGTGTAGTGAGGTGTAGTGTAGTGTTGTGTAGTGTAGTGTTGTGTTGTGTAGTGTAGTGTTAGTGTAGTGAGGTGTAGTGTTGTGTTGTGTTGTGTTGTGTAGTGTTGTGAGGTGTTGTGTAGTGTTGTGTAGTGAGGTGTAGTGTTGTGTTGTGTAGTGTAGTGTTGTGTTGTGTAGTGTTGTGTTGTGTAGTGTTGTGTAGTGTTGTGTAGTGAGGTGTTGTGTTGTGTAGTGTAGTGTTAGTGTAGTGAGATGTAGTGAGGTGTAGTGTTGTGTAGTGAGGTGTAGTGTAGTGTAGTGAGGTGTAGTGAGGTGTAGTGAAGTGTAGTGTTGTGTAGTGTTGTGTAGTGAGGTGTAGTGAGGTGTAGTGAGGTGTAGTGAGGTGTAGTGAGGTGTAGTGTTGTGTAGTGAGGTGTAGTGAGGTGTAGTGAGGTGTAGTGTTGTGTTGGTGTAGTGTTGTGTAGTGTAGGTGTAGTGAGGTGTAGTGAGGTGTAGTGTAGTGTAGTGTTGTGTAGTGTTGTGTTGTGTTGTGTTGTGTAGTGTAGTGTTAGTGTAGTGAGGTGTAGTGTAGTGTAGTGTTGTGTTGTGTTGTGTAGTGTAGTGAGGTGTAGTGAGGTGTAGTGTAGTGTAGTGAGGTGTAGTGTAGTGAGGTGTAGTGTAGTGTAGTGTTGTGTAGTGTAGTGTAGTGTTGTGTAGTGTTGTGTTGTGTAGTGTAGTGTTGTGTAGTGTAGTGTAGTGTAGTGTAGTGTAGTGTAGTGTTGTGTAGTGTAGTGTTGTGTGGTGTAGTGTTGTGTTGTGTAGTCTTGTGTTGTGTAGTGTTAGTGTAGTGTTAGTGTAGTGTTGTGTTGTGTTGTGTTGTGTAGTGAGGTGTAGTGAGGTGTAGTGTTGTGAGGTGTTGTGTAGTGTTGTGAGGTGTAGTGTTGTGAGGTGTTGTGTAGTGTTGTGTAGTGTTGTGTAGTGAGGTGTAGTGTAGTGTAGTGTAGTGAGGTGTAGTGTTGTGTTGTGTAGTGAGGTGTAGTGTAGTGTTGTGTAGTGTAGTGTAGTGTTAGTGTAGTGAGGTGTAGTGTTGTGTTGTGTTGTGTTGTGTAGTGTTGTGAGGTGTTGTGTAGTGTTGTGTAGTGAGGTGTAGTGTTGTGTTGTGTAGTGTAGTGTTGTGTTGTGTAGTGTTGTGTTGTGTTGTGTAGTGTTGTGTTGTGTAGTGTAGTGTTAGTGTAGTGAGGTGTAGTGAGGTGTAGTGTTGTGTAGTGAGGTGTAGTGTAGTGTAGTGAGGTGTAGTGAGGTGTAGTGAAGTGTAGTGTTGTGTAGTGTTGTGTAGTGAGGTGTAGTGAGGTGTAGTGAGGTGTAGTGTTGTGTTGTGTAGTGTTGTGTAGTGTAGTGTAGTGAGGTGTAGTGTAGTGTAGTGAGGTGTAGTGTAGTGTAGTGTTGTGTAGTGTTGTGTTGTGTTGTGTTGTGTAGTGTAGTGTTAGTGTAGTGAGGTGTAGTGTAGTGTAGTGTAGTGTTGTGTTGTGTTGTGTTGTGTAGTGTAGTGAGGTGTAGTGAGGTGTAGTGTAGTGTAGTGAGGTGTAGTGTAGTGAGGTGTAGTGTAGTGTAGTGTTGTGTAGTGTAGTGTAGTGTTGTGTAGTGTTGTGTTGTGTAGTGTAGTGTAGTGTTGTGTAGTGTAGTGTAGTGTAGTGTTGTGTAGTGTAGTGTTGTGTGGTGTAGTCTTGTGTTGTGTAGTGTTGTGTAGTGTTAGTGTAGTGTTGTGTTGTGTTGTGTAGTGTAGTGAGGTGTAGTGAGGTGTAGTGTTGTGAGGTGTTGTGTAGTGTTGTGAGGTGTAGTGTTGTGAGGTGTTGTGTAGTGTTGTGTAGTGAGGTGTAGTGTAGTGTAGTGTAGTGTAGTGTAGTGAGGTGTAGTGAGGTGTAGTGTAGTGTTGTGTAGTGTTGTGTAGTGTTGTGTAGTGTTGTGTTGTGTTGTGTAGTGTTGTGTAGTGAGGTGTAGTGTTGTGTTGTGTAGTGTTGTGTTGTGTAGTGTAGTGTAGTGTTGTGTAGTGAGGTGTAGTGTAGTGTTGTGTAGTGAGGTGTAGTGTTGTGTAGTGTTGTGTAGTGTTGTGTAGTGAGGTGTAGTGTAGTGTAGGACAGTGTAGTTTAGCGTAGTGCGGTGTAGTGCGGTGTGGGGTAGTGTAGTCCAGTGTAGTGTAGTCCAGTGTTTTTAGTGTAAGAGAGTGTAGTGTGGGACAGTGTTTGTAGTGTAAGAGAGTGTAGTGTGGGACAGTGTTTGTAGTGTAAGAGAGTGTAGTGTGGGACAGTGTTTGTAGTGTAAGAGAGTGTAGTGTGGGACAGTGTTTGTAGTGTAAGAGAGTGTAGTGTAGTGTGGGACAGTGCTTATAGTGCTGTGCTGTGCTCTTATCTGCTCTGTTGTGGTTCATCTCGAGTCATTCAACTCGTAGAAACGTGTGAGAAGAGAAAACAGGATCTCAGCCCACAGCTTTCATTTCTCCTTCTTCTAACGGCCTCATCAGGCGTGATGTGACCACAGCAGGCACCCTTGCTCTGGCAGGCCCAGCGTTGAGAAACAAGCCTCTCTTAAAACCGTGTTCACTATGACTAAACATTTCCATAATATTCATTACCAAATTTAAGCCTGGTCCCAGACCGGTTTGTATTGTCATGTATGAGTTGTCAAGACAGCGCAAACCGTTCCGCGACCAGGCTACCGTATATCAATGAAGAGAGGAAAGAACCCCCAACAACATGGTCAATGAGTCTGAGGCTATGACAGTCGTTAGCTAGCTATCATTAGCTATCATTAGCTATCATTAGCTGTCATTAGATATCATTAACTATCATTAGCTATCATTAGATATCATTAACTATCATTAGCTATCATTAACTTTCATTAACTTTCATTAACTATCATTAGATATCATTAGCTATCATTAGATATCATTAGCTATCGTCAGCTATCATTAGCTACCATTAACTATCATTAACTTTCATTAAATATCATTAGCTATCATTAGATATCATTAGCTATCATTAACTATCATTAGCCAAATGTTAGCCTGTCTCTATGGTAGGGCGGTAGAAGGGATTGGTATTATTCATATTAGTGGAAATGTCTGGAACAGATCACGATGACATCATGTAAGAGACTTCAGGATGGGTTAATATCCAAGATAGGAACTTCATCATCCAGGGTGATCATCCATCATCGTCCAGGGTGATCATCCATCATCCATCATCATCCAGGATGATCATCCATAATCATCATCCATGATGATCATCCATAATCATCATCCAGGGTGATCATCCATCATCATCATCCCGGGTGATCAACCATCATCATCCAGGGTGATCATCCATCATCGTCCAGGATGATCATCCATCATCATCATCATCCAGAGTGATCATCCATCATCATCATCCAGGGTGATCATCCATCATCATCCAGGGTGATCATCCATCATCATCATCCCGGGTGATCAACCATCATCATCCAGGATGATCATCCATCATCGTCCAGGATGATCATCCATCATCATCCAGGGTGATCATCCATCATCGTCCAGGATGATCATCCATCATCATCATCATCATCCAGGGTGATCATCCATCATCATCCAGGATGATCATCCATCATCGTCCAGGATGATCATCCATCATCATCATCATCATCCAGGGTGATCATCCATCATCATCCAGGGTGATCATCCATCATCGTCCAGGATGATCATCCATCATCATCATCATCCAGGATGATCATCCATCATCATCCAGTCTCCCGGGTGGCGCAGTGGTCTAGAGCACTGCATCGCAGTGCTAGCTGCGCCACCAGAGTCTCTGGGTTCGCGCCCAGGCTGGGCTGGGTTCGCGCCCAGGCTCTGTCGCAGCCGGCCGCAACCGGGAGATCCGTGGGGCGACGCACAATTGGCATAGCGTCGTCCGGGTTAGGGAGGGTTTGGCCGGTAGGGAGGGTTTGGCCGGTAGGGATATCCTTGTCTCAGTATGTAAAAAAAAAAAAATTAATAAAATGTATGCACTCTACTGTAAGTCGCTCTGGATAAGAGCGTTTGCTAAATGACGTAAATGTGATCATCCATCATCGTCCAGGATGATCATCCATCATCATCATCATCCAGGGTGATCATCATCATCATCCAGCATGTGTCCTAAACGGCGTTCTATCTCCTATATAGTGCTCTACTGGGAATAGTATACCGTTTGGAACGCACACCGAGGACCATTGCAATTCACGTTTCAGTCAAATCCTGACTAAATCAAGGCACCTGCAATGAGGTCAGAAGCATCTAGACCAGCTGACCTACTGCCACAAACATTCGGTCATGAGTGGGTTAATAACCACGGAGGAACTGCATTCAAGTATGGAATAACCAGAACTCAGCCGCTGCAGTACAGGAATTAATGGAGTTCCCTGTACGCCTATACCACATAACCTTGGCTTTTCCAGCGATGCTAGAAATTAACACATTGGCCAACAGCCAGCGAAACATTGGCCAACAGCCTCTCCTCTCCTCTCTTCTCCCGTCAGTAGATGATGTAACACTGGCCAACAGCCTCTCCTCTCCTCTCTCCCGTCAGTAGATGATGGCCAAGGAGGATTCCATTATGTTTTATACTTATTATTTCCTCATATGTGTCCTCCCCACATCACACACACACACACACACACACACACACACACACACACACACTCTCTCTCTCTCTCTCTCTCTCTCTAACCAGAGTGGTGTGGTCAGTTGCAGCAAACATAAGTCAAAGTCCAAAATGGCACCCTGTTCTCACATAGTGAACTACTCTTAACCAGGGCCCGATGGGAACTTTACTTCACCAGGACGTGTCTTAACCAGGGCCCGATGGGAACTTTACTTCACCAGGACGTGTCTTAACCAGGGCCCGATGGGAACTTTACTTCACCAGGACGTGTCTTAACCAGGGCCCGATGGGAACTTTACTTCACCAGGACGTGTCTTAACCAGGGCCCGATGGGAACTTTACTTCACCAGGACGTGTCTTAACCAGGGCCCGATGGGAACTTTACTTCACCAGGATGTGTCTTAACCAGGGCCCGATGGGAACTTTACTTCACCAGGATGTGTCTTAACCAGGGCCCGATGGGAACTTTACTTCACCAGGACGTGTCTTAACCAGGGCCCGATGGGAACTTTACTTCACCAGGACCTGTCTTAACCAGGGCCCTATGGGAACTTTACTTCACCAGGACGTGTCTTAACCAGGGGCCGATGGGAACTTTACTTCACCAGGACGTGTCTTAACCAGGGCCCTATGGGAACTTTACTTCACCAGGACGTGTCTTAACCAGGACGTGTCTTAACCAGGGGCCGATGGGAACTTTACTTCACCAGGACGTGTCTTAACCAGGGGCCGATGGGAACTTTACTTCACCAGGACGTGTCTTAACCAGGGGCCGATGGGAACTTTACTTCACCAGGACGTGTCTTAACCAGGGCCCGATGGGAACTTTACTTCACCAGGACGTGTCTTAACCAGGGCCCGATGGGAACTTTACTTCACCAGGACATGTCTTAACCAGGGCCCGATGGGAACTTTACTTCACCAGGACGTGTCTTAACCAGGGCCCGATGGGAACTTTACTTCACCAGGGTGTTTCTTAACCAGGGCCCTATGGGAACTTTACTTCACCAGGACGTGTCTTAACCAGGGCCCTATGGGAACTTTACTTCACCAGGGCGTTTCTTAACCAGGGCCCTATGTGGACTTTTTTAAATTTATTACCAAGGCCCTATGTGACCTGTAGTGCAATATGTAGGGAATAGGGTGCCAATTGGGACACAGCCATAGTCACACATCAGGCAATGTCACAATATGTGTATATATATATATATATAAATCGCTGTTGGAGAGGAGATATAATTAGTTTCGCTTCACAAAATAATTGTGACATCTGGAAGTGATATAGTTCTATAACTGTTGCTTCTGTCTCAGGGCGTTTCATGACCTCTCGATGTCTTTCTGTCTTTTTCTATAAAATATGTTGTTCCAGCGACTACATAATTTTTTTTTTTTTTAGGTTACACCCTTTCCCTTCTGGGTGTTCACTTTCCATACTGTCCATCTAGGTTAGAACGTTTCAGCCTCTGTCCGATGTTTATACGTGCCATGTGGATTGACTTAGAGACTAAGAAAACACACTGCCATGTACCCATAGCACTAGGCAAGGATCTGCTCCTACTCTAGTTGTTGTGTGGATAGCTGTTAACTAGGTCTAGTTGTTGTGTGGATAGCGGTTAACTAGGTCTCGTTGTTGTGTGGATAGCTGTTAACTAGGTCTAGTTGTTGTGTGGATAGCTGTTAACTAGGTCTAGTTGTTGTGTGGATAGCGGTTAACTAGGTCTAGTTGTTGTGTGGATAGCTGTTAACTAGGTCTAGTTGTTGTGTGGATAGCTGTTAGCTAGGTCTAGTTGTTGTGTGGATAGCGGTTAACTAGGTCTAGTTGTTGTGTGGATAGCGGTTAACTAGGTCTAGTTGTTGTGTGGATAGCTGTTAACTAGGTCTAGTTGTTGTGTGGATAGCTGTTAACTAGGTCTAGTTGTTGTGTGGATAGTTGTTAACTAGGTGTAGTTGTTGTGTGGATAGCTGTTAACTAGGTCTAGTTGTTGTGTGGATAGCGGTTAACTAGGTCTAGTTGTTGTGTGTATAGCTGTTAACTAGGTCTAGTTGTTGTGTGGATAGCTGTTAGCTAGGTCTAGTTGTTGTGTGGATAGCGGTTAACTAGGTCTAGTTGTTGTGTGTATAGCTGTTAACTAGGTCTAGTTGTTGTGTGGATAGTTGTTAACTAGGTCTAGTTGTTGTGTGGATAGCTGTTAACTAGGTCTAGTTGTTGTGTGGATAGCTGTTAGCTAGGTCTAGTTGTTGTGTGGATAGTTGTTAACTAGGTCTAGTTGTTGTGTGGATAGTTGTTAACTAGGTCTAGTTGTTGTGTGGATAGCTGTTAGCTAGGTCTAGTTGTTGTGTGGATAGCTGTTAACTAGGTCTAGTTGTTGTGTGGATAGCTGTTAACTAGGTCTAGTTGTTGTGTGGATAGTTGTTAACTAGGTCTAGTTGTTGTGTGGATAGTTGTTAACTAGGTCTAGTTGTTGTTTGAATAGCTGTTAGCTAGGTCTAGTTGTTGTGTGGATAGCTGTTAACTAGGTCTAGTTGTTGTGTGGATAGCTGTTAACTAGGTCTAGTTGTTGTGTGGATAGCTGTTAGCTAGGTGTAGTTGTTGTGTGGATAGCGGTTAGCTAGGTCTAGTTGTTGTGTGGATAGCGGTTAACTAGGTCTCGTTGTTGTGTGGATAGCTGTTAACTAGGTCTAGTTGTTGTGTGGATAGCTGTTAACTAGGTCTAGTTGTTGTGTGGATAGCGGTTAACTAGGTCTAGTTGTTGTGTGGATAGCTGTTAACTAGGTCTAGTTTTTGTGTGGATAGCTGTTAGCTAGGTCTAGTTGTTGTGTGGATAGCGGTTAACTAGGTCTAGTTGTTGTGTGGATAGCGGTTAACTAGGTCTAGTTGTTGTGTGGATAGCTGTTAACTAGGTCTAGTTGTTGTGTGGATAGCTGTTAACTAGGTCTAGTTGTTGTGTGGATAGTTGTTAACTAGGTGTAGTTGTTGTGTGGATAGCTGTTAACTAGGTCTAGTTGTTGTGTGGATAGCGGTTAACTAGGTCTAGTTGTTGTGTGTATAGCTGTTAACTAGGTCTAGTTGTTGTGTGGATAGTTGTTAACTAGGTCTAGTTGTTGTGTGGATAGCTGTTAACTAGGTCTAGTTGTTGTGTGGATAGCTGTTAGCTAGGTCTAGTTGTTGTGTGGATAGTTGTTAACTAGGTCTAGTTGTTGTGTGGATAGTTGTTAACTAGGTCTAGTTGTTGTGTGGATAGCTGTTAGCTAGGTCTAGTTGTTGTGTGGATAGCTGTTAACTAGGTCTAGTTGTTGTGTGGATAGCTGTTAACTAGGTCTAGTTGTTGTGTGGATAGTTGTTAACTAGGTCTAGTTGTTGTGTGGATAGTTGTTAACTAGGTCTAGTTGTTGTTTGAATAGCTGTTAGCTAGGTCTAGTTGTTGTGTGGATAGCTGTTAACTAGGTCTAGTTGTTGTGTGGATAGCTGTTAACTAGGTCTAGTTGTTGTGTGGATAGCTGTTAGCTAGGTGTAGTTGTTGTGTGGATAGCGGTTAGCTAGGTCTAGTTGTTGTGTGGATAGCTGTTAACTAGGTCTAGTTGTTGTGTGGATAGCTGTTAACTAGGTCTAGTTGTTGTGTGGATAGCTGTTAACTAGGTCTAGTTGTTGTGTGGATAGCTGTTAACTAGGTCTAGTTGTTGTGTGGATAGCGGTTAACTAGGTCTAGTTGTTGTGTGTATAGCTGTTAACTAGGTCTAGTTGTTGTGTGGATAGCTGTTAACTAGGTCTAGTTGTTGTGTGGATAGCTGTTAACTAGGTCTAGTTGTTGTGTGGATAGCGGTTAGCTAGGTTTAGTTGTTGTGTGGATAGCTGTTAACTAGGTCTAGTTGTTGTGTGGATAGTTGTTAACTAGGTCTAGTTGTTGTGTGGATAGCTGTTAACTAGGTCTAGTTGTTGTGTGGATAGCTATAATGCATTCATGTAGGGGAGGAACGAGGCAGGCAGCCTGACTACCATCTCTCCCAAGAGAAAGGCACTGGAGGCATTTCTACTTAAAATAAACCCAGAGGGAGAGAGACAGAGAGAGCGAGAGAGAGAGCGAGAGACAGAGAGAGATGTTCAGTCCGGGCCCCGTCGGCCCTAGTAGCCTGTCGGCTCGCCAACCCTCCCCATTAATCCACAGCAGTATTCAATATACGCAGAAACCATCCCACGGATGTGCCCGGGCAGGCAGGCAGGCACTGGGGCATTTAAACACCTCAACACACTCATAGGAACACACATAGACAAACACTCATAGGAACACACAAACACACACTCTAATATATACTGTTAGAATGGAGCAGGGGTCAAGTTGGAGCTGTTAGACCGGCGTATTAATGGTAGAAGAGTCTGGGGCTGTTAGACTGGGGTATTAATGGTAGATGAGTCTGGGGCTGTTAGACCGGGGTATTAATGGTAGAAGAGTCTGGGGCTGTTAGACTGGGGTATTAATGGTAGAAGAGTCTGGGGCTGTTAGACCGGGGTATTAATGGTAGATGAGTCTGGGGCTGTTAGACCGGGGTATTAATGGTAGAAGAGTCTGGGGCTGTTAGGCCGGGGTATTAATGGTAGAAGAGTCTGGGTCTGTTAGGCCGGGGTATTAATGGTAGAAGAGTCTGGGTCTGTTAGCCCGGGGTATTAATGGTAGAAGAGTCTGGGGCTGTTAGACCGGGGTATTAATGATAGAAGACTCTGGGGCTGTTAGGCCGGGGTATTAATGATAGAAGACTCTGGGGCTGTTAGGCCGGGGTATTAATGGTAGAAGAGTCTGGGGCTGTTAGGCCGGGGTATTAATGGTAGAAGACTCTGGGGCTGTTAGACCGGGGTATTAATAGTAGAAGACTCTGGGGCTGTTAGACCGGGGTATTAATGGTAGAAGACTCTGGGGCTGTTAGACCGGGGTATTAATAGTAGAAGACTCTGGGGCTGTTAGACCGGGGTATTAATGGTAGAAGACTCTGGGGCTGTTAGACCGGGGTATTAATGGTAGAAGACTCTGGGGCTGTTAGGCCGGGGTATTAATAGTAGAAGAGTCTGGGGCTGTTAGACCGGGGTATTAATGGTAGAAGAGTCTGGGGCTGTTAGGCCGGGGTATTAATGGTAGAAGAGTCTGGGGCTGTTAGGCTGGGGTGTTGATGTAAACCAACCAGACTAACCAGACTAAGGGTATAGGGTGCTATATTAGGGTATAGGGTGCTATATAGGGTATAGGGTGCTATATTAGGGTATAGGGTGCTATATAGGGTATAGGGTGCTATATTAAGGTATAGGGTGCTATATTAAGGTATAGGGTGCTATATTAGGAAATAGGGTGCTATATTAGGAAATAGGGTGCTATATTAAGGTATAGGGTGCTATATTAGGAAATAGGGTGCTATATTAGGGAATAGGGTGCCACTTCAGACACATCCAGTGACTGAGGCTGTTTCCAGGACAACATTATCTTCATGACACTGTTTCTTTCACTGATGGAACACCAACAACCATGTAAAACATTGTAAAACCAGGCAATGTAAACTCTAATAACAGACTGTAATTACAGACTGTAATAACACACTCCAATAACACACTTCAATAACACACTCCAATAACACACTTCAATAACACACTTCAATAACACACTTCAATAACACACTTCAATAACACACTCCAATAACACACTCCAATAACACACTTCAATAACACACTCCAATAACACACTCCAATAACACACTCCAATAACACACTTCAATAACACACTCCAATAACACACTCCAATAACACACTTCAATAACACACTCCAATAACACACTCCAATAACACACTCCAATAACACACTTCAATAACACACTCCAATAACACACTCCAATAACACACTCCAATAACACACTTCAATAACACACTTCAATAACACACTCCAATAACACACTTCAATAACACACTTCAATAACACACTCCAATAACACACTCCAATAACACACTCCAATAACACACTTCAATAACACACTTCAATAACACACTCCAATAACACACTTCAATAACACACTCCAATAACACACTCCAATAACACACTTCAATAACACACTTCAATAACACACTGGTTATATCTCACAAGGGGCAGACGGATCATTTTCATAAAGATGATGATAATGGAATAAGCTATTTACTCACAATTTGGACTGCAATCCCCTTCTGGTGGCTGGTGGTGGTACCGTATGTTTTAGACACTGTAAGATGACATGAATAATAGTTATTTTAACTCATATAACCTGTTTCAAAATAGAAGAAGCATGCATCAGATATACAGTACCAGTCACAAGTTTGGACACACCTACTCATTCAAGGGTTTTTCTTTATAAAAAAAAAAAAAAAAATTCTACAATGTAGAACAATAGTGAAGTCATCAAAACGATGAAATAACACATATGGAATCATGTAGTAATCAAAAAAGTGTTAAACAAATCAAATTATATTTTAGATTCTTCAAAGTAGCCACCCTTTGCCTTGATGACAGCTTTGCACATTCTTGGTATTCTCTCAACCAGCTTCATGAGGAATGCTTTTCCAACATGCTGAGCACTTGTTGGCTGCTTTTCCTTCACTCTGCGGTCCAACTCATCCCAAACCATCTCTATTGGGTTGAGGTCAGGTGATTGTGGAGGCCAGGTCATCTGATGCAACACTCTCCTTCTTGGTCAAATAACCCTTACACAGCCTAGAGGTGTGTTTTGGATCATTGTCCTGTTGAAGAACAAATGATAGTCCCACTAAGCACCAACGTATTGCTGCAGAAAGCTGTGGTAGCCATGCTGGTAATAACTTATCCTCATCATCATCATCATAAACATATAGTTATTTGCCACGAGCATGCGTAGGTGTGTCTGAACTTTTGACTGTTACTGTATATACATTATTAACTTTCTAAATGATGAAGATGATGGAGATAAGGAGGACGAAGAGGGATGATGAGGATGACAATAACTTATCCTCATCATCATCATAAACATATAGTTATTTGCCACGAGCATGCCAGTTAGTTTACATGCAACTTCAAATGCATAAACGGAACTGTCAGCCTGTCTGTGTGAACTTGAGTGGGCTGCTAGTCTGCAACTGTAGCCTACAAAGCAATGTGAAACAATACTATGCATTTCACATACTTTTTTTCAACACAAATAAAATCACCAAGAAAACTAAAAACAAAACGTTCTCCCCTCATACGAAAGAATGTTTTTCCAATTCCGCTTTCTGTTCTAAATACCGCTGATAGCCCACAATGTCGCGTGTATAACAAACGTAATGTTACATAACGTTGAAGCTCGCAGCAGGGACTGCTTGTGGTTGATATGAACTTTCACCGCCTCCTTACATCGTAACAGCGAAAAAAATGAAATTCTCGGACATTGCAGAATCTATTCTATAGTAGTGTTCAAGGCAAGCTGCAAGCGACATTCATTCGCTACTTTGTACCGTTTGATAAATAAGTTGTAACGATCAAACAACAAAGAGTTTTTGTGCAAAATCCATGAGAAAAAGTTAAAATATAAATGCTTTTATAATGCGTCTAGTCTAGTGCATTACACTATCGCAAGCGGAAACTAGTAAAATAACGTTGTTGTAAAATAATACAATTGTAAAAAAAACGATAATGAAACACAAAAACATAAGTGAAAACCTATTAGAAAAAGTTTAAAATTTGTAAAAATGTCTAAACAGTTAATCGAGTTAGTCTAAGTTTAGTAACCTAAACCAGAAATAGTAAGTTAATAGGTTAATTTACCTGTATTAGGTCCAAAATCCGTGGTGATATAACGTGTCCGTAACTTGTGAATCGGACATAGGTTTTGATACTAAAAGTCGTTGCGTCAGCCCGTTTAAATAGTGATCGGTATTTGGGAAGGTTCGGGAATGCGGAACTTGCTTGTCCCAGACGTGCGCATGGATAGAAATACAGGCAGGCCTGAATAAAACGCTCCACCCCTAGCAACCCCCAAAAAAACACACACAACATTCTGGTGTGAGGAAACTTTCAGATGCCTGTTTTGGAAACTGGAGAGACCCAGTGCATCCACGCCAAGTTGTGGCTATAAACATACATGTCTTATTTGTTTATAAATATACATATGAATTAAGATATTTTAAGGTAAAATTAAGGTATTTTGTGTGTGTGTGTGTGTGTGTGTGTGTGTGTGTGTGTGTGTGTGTGTGTGTGTGTGTGTGTGTGTGTGCGCGCGCGCGCGTGATAGAGAGAAGGAGAGCGCGAGAGCGCAATTTAATATATTTAGAGTTGTAATCGGAAGCTCCGTCAATTCATTTAACAGTCATTTCAGCATGTTGCACAGGCCGCTCTTATTTGGTGAACTGGTATTCTGAACATTCCTCTCAGTGTTAGCTCCCTATAGTCAGAGTCTTTTTCACTTTTCTCTGTCTACCTGTCTGACTGTACAGTGACTGAGACATGAGCACGGTCTGACAGTTAGCTAACTAACTCAGTATGCCAGCTCTCTCAGATCAATTATGATGCTGTAAGTAACTGAGACATGAGCACGGTCTGACAGTTAGCTAACTAACCCAATATACCAGCTCTCTCAGATGAATTATGATACTGTAAGTGTCTCCAAAATACAACGTAAATGTAATCAACAGATGAACTACAAATATAAAATATGTCATGTTTAGTTTGGCATCAGTTACTGAAGTATTTATCCCTTATCAGCTCTATCAAGAACAGTGTACTTGTATGCAAGACATGACTTAAAAACTTGCAAAAATTGTGTCTGTCTGGGTCTTGATTTAGACTTTCTAGATATTAGATAGTTAGTCGGGTGGGTACTTGAATTGATAGACAGCCAGTCCTACAAGATCGTGATGATGCCCTCTCCACCGTCCGCGGTCCACCTGGAAGGAACAAGCAGCTGTGTTTCTATCTGAACCGCTCCGTTACCATAAATATCCCCTCCTCTGTTTCTTTTTAGCGATTCTAATTTGGTTTCACCGTCCGTGATTTACGTCCAGTTCCTGAGAAGGGGGGGGGGGGGGGGGGGTGTGTTCTGAGGAAGGTCGGGTCTATGCGTCACAGTCTCTCTCCAAACACAGATGACAAGTCGAGGTGGATTGGATTGGAGGCATTTCACAATGGGGTCCTGAGTGGGTAGAGAGAGAGAGAGAGAGAGAGAGAGAGAGAGAGAGAGAGAGAGAGAGAGAGAGAGAGAGAGAGAGAGAGAGAGAGAGAGAGAGAGAGAGAGAGAGAGAGAGAGAGAGAGAGAGAGAGAGAGAGAGAGAGAGAGATGTCAAGGCTCTAGTCTACATCCTCCCTGTTTGGCTCTAGCTTACACCCCGGTGGTGTCAGAAATGCCACCCTATTCTCTACATAATGGCACCCTATTCCCTACATAATGGCACCCTATTCTCTACATAATGGCACCCTATTCTCTACATAATGGCACCCTATTCTCTACATAATGGCACCCTATTCTCTATATAATGGCACACTATTCTCTATATAATGGCACCCTATTCTCTACATAATGGCACACTATTCTCTACATAATGGCACCCTATTCTCTACATAATGGCACCCTATTCTCTACATAATGGCACCCTATTCTCTACATAATGGCACCCTATTCCCTACATAATGGCACCCTATTCTCTACATAATGGCATCCTATTCCCTATATAATGGCACCCTATTCTCTACATAATGGCACCCTATTCTCTACATAATGGCACCCTATTCCCTACATAATGGCACCCTATTCTCTACATAATGGCACCCTATTCTCTACATAATGGCACCCTATTCCCTACATAATGGCACCCTATTCTCTACATAATGGCACCCTATTCCCTACATAATGGCACCCTATTCTCTACATAATGGCACCCTATTCTCTACATAATGGCACCCTATTCTCTATATAATGGCACCCTATTCCCTATATAATGGCACCCTATTCCCTTTATAATGGCACCCTATTCCCTATATAATGGCACCCTATTCCCTATATAATGGCACCCTATTCTCTACATAATGGCACACTATTCTCTACATAATGGCACCCTATTCTCTACATAATGGCACCCTATTCTCTACATAATGGCACCCTATTCCCTTTATAATGGCACCCTATTCCCTATATAATGGCACCCTATTCCCTACATAATGGCACCCTATTCTCTACATAATGGCACCCTATTCTCTACATAATGGCACCCTATTCTCTACATAATGGCACCCTATTCTCTACATAATGGCACACTATTCTCTACATAATGGCACCCTATTCCCTATATAATGGCACCCTATTCTCTACATAATGGCACCCTATTCCCTACATAATGGCACCCTATTCCCTATATAATGGCACCCTATTCTCTACATAATGGCACCCTATTCCCTATATAATGGCACCCTATTCTCTACATAATGGCACCCTATTCTCTACATAATGGCATCCTATTCCCTATATAATGGCACCCTATTCTCTACATAATGGCACCCTATTCCCTACATAATGGCACCATATTCTCTACATAATGGCACCCTATTCCCTATATAATGGCATCCTATTCCCTATATAATGGCACCCTGTTCTCTACATAATGGCACCCTATTCTCTACATAATGGCATCCTATTCCCTATATAATGGCACCCTATTCTCTACATAATGGCACCCTATTCCCTATATAATGGCACCCTATTCCCTACATAATGGCACCCTATTCTCTACATAATGGCACACTATTCTCTACATAATGGCACCCTATTCCCTATATAATGGCACACTATTCTCTACATAATGGCACCCTATTATCTACATAATGGCACCCTATTCTCTATATAATGGCACCCTATTCCCTATATAATTCACTACTGTTGACGAGAGCACTATATAGGGAATAGGGTGCCATTATGTAGAGAATAGGGTGCCATTATGTAGAGAATAGTGTGCCATTATGTAGAGAATAGGGTGCCATTATATAGAGAATAGGGTGCCATTATATAGGGAATAGGATGCCATTATGTAGAGAATAGGGTGCCATTATGTAGGGAATAGGGTGCCATTATATAGGGAATAGGGTGCCATTATAAAGGGAATAGGGTGCCATTATATAGGGAATAGGGTGCCATTATGGATGCAGCCAGAGAGTCGAGGCTCTGTGATTCCTCCCTATCTGTCTGTCTGTCTGTCTGTCTTTCTTCCTGTCTGTCTGTCTGCCTGTCTGTCTGTCTTCCTGTGTGGACAAAGACTTTCAACAGATCCCCTGCTCGATAGGAGGCTGAGGAGGGAGGCAGTACAGCCAGAGATTGCAATCAGTAGAGGAAAATACATGGTCCGTGTGCCGAGTTGGCACTGTGGGGTCTCACTGGAGAGAAGGCCTACAGTACAACAAAAACAAAAACATAATGACATTTCTGTGAAAATATGTGAACTTTCTGTGAAGTCCCCCCCCAAAAAAATCCCACCAGTTAATATCAATTATTTGTTTATCCTAAGTAGAGACAAATCAAAGTAATATGAATCGGTGTTAATTTATCAGACTTCCATTGGTTGTATTACAGTGTCGAGAGATTCTCTCATCTCTTGCAAATCCAGAAACATTACTGGAACCATTTTAATTCAATTACTGATTCAGAGTTGAAAAAAATACGACATAAATAAAAATCAGTGTTTAAATATTGCATTTTTCTTTGCCCACTTTAGAAGCGTTGGGTCTTGATAGATTTCTGCACTATGATAAAGGCTGATGTACGTGA
Organism: Salvelinus alpinus; assembly: GCF_045679555.1. Taxonomy (NCBI): domain Eukaryota; kingdom Metazoa; phylum Chordata; class Actinopteri; order Salmoniformes; family Salmonidae; genus Salvelinus; species Salvelinus alpinus. Next base: position 9,807,673 of record NC_092112.1, on the reverse strand, counting down.
TTACATTTGTTATTATTTGGTATTATTTGGTATCATTTGGTATCATTCCCCAGGCTGCGTCGCAAACGGAACCCTACACCCCTCAAACTCTACTCTGGACCAACTCAGGCCCTAGTTTTGTCTCATCTTGATTACTGTCCAGTCGTGGGGTCCAGTGCTGCAAGGAAAGACCTAGTGAAGCTGCAGCTGGCCCAGAACAGAGCGGCACGTCTGGCTCTTCATTGTAATCCGAGGGCTGATATAAATACTATGCATGCCCAGTCTCTCTTTAAGAGTCGAGGAGAGACTGACTGCATCACTTCTTCTTTTTATAAGAAACATTAATATGTTGAAAATCCCAAATTGTTTGCATTAGGTAATTTACACACAGCTCTGACACACACACTTATCCCACCAGACATGTCACCAGGGGTCTTTTCACAGTCCCCAAATCCAGAACAAATTCAAGACAGCGTGCAGTACTATATAGAGCCCTTATTGCATGGGAACTTCCTTCTATCTCATATTGTTCAAATAAACAGCAAACCTGGTTTCAAATAACAAATAACCAGGATCCCTCAGGACACCTCGCGGCACAACGCCTCTCCCCTATTTGACCTAGATACGTTTGTGTATATGTATTGATATGTAAGCTACGTGTGCCTTTTGTATAAAAATATATATATATTATTTAGTTCCGTCCTTGAGCTGTTGTCGATTCATGTTCTGTATTATGTCATGTTTCATGTTGTGTGTGGAGCCCAGGAAGAGATGCTGCTGTTATAGTTAATGGGGATCCTGATAAACCACAGGAAGAGATGCTGCTGTTATAGTTAATGGGGATCCTGATAAACCACAGGAAGAGATGCTGCTGTTATAGTTAATGGGGATCCTGATAAACCACAGGAAGAGATGCTGCTGTTATAGTTAATGGGGATCCTGATAAACCACAGGAAGAGATGCTGCTGTTATAGTTAATGGGGATCCTGATAAACCACAGGAAGAGATGCTGCTGTTATAGTTAATGGGGATCCTGATAAACCCCGGGAAGAGAAGTTGCTGTTATAGTTAATGGGGATCCTGATAAACCACAGGAAGAGATGCTGCTGTTATAGTTAATGGGGATCCTGATAAACCACAGGAAGATATGCTGCTGTTATAGTTAATGGGGATCCTGATAAACCACAGGAAGAGATGCTGCTGTTATAGTTAATGGGGATCCTGATAAACCCCAGGAAGAGAAGCTGCTGTTATAGTTAATGGGGATCCTGATAAACCACAGGAAGAGATGCTGCTGTTATAGTTAATGGGGATCCTGATAAACCACAGGAAGAGATGCTGCTGTTATAGTTAATGGGGATCCTGATAAACCACAGGAAGAGATGCTGCTGTTATAGTTAATGGGGATCCTGATAAAATACCTGATACCAGTTCCACTGCATTTTTTTCATTGTTTCCCGCTAATCAGGGACTGATTTAGACCTGGGACATCAGGTGGGCGATTCCCCTCTAATCAGGGACTGATTTAGACCTGGGACACCAGGTGGGTGATTCCCCTCTAATCAGGCCCTGATTTAGACCTGGGACACCAGGTGGGTGAATCCCCTGTAATCAGGGACTGATTTAGACCTGGGACATCAAGTGGGTGTAATTAATTATCAGGTAGAATAGAAAACTAGCTGGCTCCGGACCTCGTAGGGTCAGAGTTGAATACCCCTGCCCTAAATAGTGCGTATACCCTTGCCCTACACTACTTTTGACCAGGGCCCATAGGGTAGTATTTTGATATTTGGTATTTTATTAGGATCCCCATTAGCTGTTGTAAAAGCAGCAGCTACTCTTCCTGGGGTTCCAGACAAAACATGAAACATAATACAGAACATCAATAGACAAGAACAGCTCAAAGACAGAACTACATACATTTTTTAAAAAGGCACACGTAGCCTACATATCAATACATACACACAAACTATCTAGGTCAAATAGGGGAGAGGCGTTGTGCTACGAGATGTTGCTATAACTGTTTTTTGAAACATTTGGTGCACTATATTAGAGGGAACAGTGTATTCTTCGTGGGTGGGAGTGTAACATCTATATAAGAAATTGAAAGTGAAATGGCAGTTTACTTCAGGAAATGTACCCTTATTATTGACTGGCTTTTCATTTATATACATTTATCAAATATTCGCTCAAACATTCTATAGAATAAGTCTTTATTATATAGTATTTACTAAAACATGTAATAGTTCCAAGTTTATGTCCAAGGGCATGTGCCCGCTGCCAAGCAGACTCAAATAAAAAATGAGTCAGCATAGGATATGGTACTTCTGCAAGCTGCATTAATGCAAACAGCCATGGCAAAGATTTAATATGGCCTACTATATGTATCTGTATGTAATCCCGAGGGGAATGCCCTATAACACACAACTCCAGACACTTCTCTTCTCTGACTCACTGTCTGTCTATCGTATCATCAGACAGATGGACATCATATCTTCCATAATAATCTTTCCTTCCTTTTTTTTTTCTCTCCCCCCCCCCCTCCCCCCTCCCGTTAAAAGAATCCCAGACAGTCTTGTCAATCACGTCAACACATCTGTCTGTCTTCACAGTTAAGGATGAGTCTTCTCAGACATTTTTTATTTTAGTCTCTGGTTGGCACTATTAACAGCAGTTCCATATCTGACCATTATTAGAAGTTACATGGTGACAAATGTTTAAATCTAATATAATATTAAGGAACTGAGACACTAAGTATTTGGATAACAGTAGTCCAAAAGTATTTAAGATGTCGTAACCTATCAAGGATTCAAGGGCACGTTCTCCCTTCATTTTTACACATTAAAGGATAGAAATATAGATGTGATCAGAATAAATGGAAAAATATCTGAATTTGGCCACCCGTCCGCGTGACGTCCCTGATCAGAATCTATTCAACAGGTTAGATAGTTACCATGGCTGCGGTACTGGGAGAAACAGATTGCTATGTTTCTCCCATTCCCACCTATCATTTTAACTCCTACGACAAGCACAACTGAAGCTCCTTTGACCCCCACAAATGCAGCTTCTACTTCAACAACTGTAGCTCCCACGACAACTGCAGCAGCTCCTACAACAACAACTGTAGCTGGTCCCACAAACAAAACAGCAGCACCTACTGTGTCAATCACAACTGCAGGTCTCCTAACAGTCAACTGATGCTTTGATTTAATGGGGGCCATAAATATGTCCTCTGAGGTGTAACTGGGATACAGGAAAGTTTTACATGTAGCTTTACGACAACAAAGATATTGTAGTCTATTGCTCTGCCTGTTCCTCTGTGCTTACGATCATCTGATTCCATAGACAAACCGATTCCACCAACCCACACAAGGTTGCTTTTTGCCCCCTCCGTGTTCTCAGAGCTGTGGCGTCACCGGCGTCAGGTGACGATGCCTCCCAAACTTATCCCTGTAAATATAGCACATCCTTAGGAATATCACAGAGAGCGGGGGACAGGAGACTGATCATGAGGAATAGGAGGGGGAGATCGTACCCGTAGGAAAAATGAGCACACTACTCCAGTCAGATAGGAATGTATGTAAGAGGAGTATGAAACCATTGAGAGACCTGTATGGAATTCCAGGTGCATCATGTAAACACAAACATTTCCACCTGGAAATAGACCCCTAAAATGTCTTTGATATATTTGTGATATATAGTACATAGAAAACTGTTTCAAATATGGTTTATGAAGCATTGGGTATCAATGTATACAAATGTAGGCCTACATTTTGTTTTGTGGACTCCTTTTAACATAAAAGACAACATGCAAAAAATACACATCAGGGGATTGTATGCGTTAACATATTAAAACAAAATGGATACATCACTATACAGAATACTGTACTGTATGGAAGCATAATACAGAATACTGTACTGTATGGAAGGATAATATAGAATACTGTACTGTATGGAAGGATAATAGAGAATACTGTACTGTATGGAAGGATAATACAGAATACTGTACTGTATGGAAGGATAATATAGAATACTGTACTGTATGGAAGGATAATATAGAATACTGTATCGTATGGAAGGATAATATAGAATACTGTACTGTATGGAAGGATAATATAGAATACTGTATCGTATGGAAGGATAATATAGAATACTGTACTGTATGGAAGGATAATATAGAATACTTTATCGTATGGAAGGATAATATAGAATACTGTATCGTATGGAAGGATAATATAGAATACTGTATCGTATGGAAGGATAATATAGAATACTGTACTATATGGAAGGATAATATAGAATACTGTATCGTATGGAAGGATAATATAGAATACTGTACTGTATGGAAGGATAATATAGAATACTTTATCGTATGGAAGGATAATATAGAATACTGTATCGTATGGAAGGATAATATAGAATACTGTATCGTATGGAAGGATAATACAGAATACTGTACTGTATGGAAGGATAATATAGAATACTGTACTGTATGGAAGGATAATAGAGAATACTGTACTGTATGGAAGGATAATATAGAATACTGTACTGTATGGAAGGATAATATAGAATACTGTATCGTATGGAAGGATAATATAGAATACTGTACTGTATGGAAGGATAATATAGAATACTGTATCGTATGGAAAGATAATATAGAATACTGTACTGTATGGAAGGATAATATAGAATACTGTACTGTATGGAAGGATAATATAGAATACTGTATCGTATGGAAGGATAATATAGAATACTGTATCGTATGGAAGGATAATATAGAATACTGACTGTATGGAAGGATAATATAGAATACTGTACTGTATGGAAGGATAATATAGAATACTGTACTGTATGGAAGGATAATATAGAATACTGTACTGTATGGAAGGATAATATAGAATACTGTATTGTATGGAAGGATAATATAGAATACTGTATCGTATGGAAGGATAATATAGAATACTGTACTGTATGGAAGGATAATATAGAATACTGTATCGTATGGAAGGATAATATAGAATACTGTATCGTATGGAAGGATAATATAGAATACTGTACTGTATGGAAGGATAATAGAGAATACTGTATTGTATGGAAGGATAATATAGAATACTGTATGGAAGGATAATATAGAATACTCTATCGTATGGAAGGATAATATAGAATCCTGTATCGTATGGAAGGATAATATAGAATCCTGTCATGTTTTTATCATATTTGTGCTGTGGACAGTAAGTTACTACACCTCAGCAATTTATTTTTAAAAATTGCCTGAAAGGTGAAATTGTAACCTTTCTTGGAGTATGCAGCATTACTAGTTATTGTTCATGGCCCTCTCGTGATAATTACTTTTTGGAGATTACTTAGATTACATTTTCAATTACAGTTAGTTACATTTAAGAGGCACACTATATAAATATAAAGCATGTGGACACCCCTTCAAATTAGTGGATTTGGCTATTTCAGCCACACCCTCTGCTGACAGGTGTATAAAATCGAGCACACAGCCATGCAATCTCCACAGACAAACATTGGCAGTAGAATGGCCTTACTGAAGAGCTCAGTGACTTTCAACGTGTCACTGTCATAGAATGCCACCTTTCCAACAAGTCAGTTCGTCAAATTTCTGGCCTGCTAGAGCTGCCCCGGTAAAATAAGGGCTGTGTTTTCGTGTAGACTCACCCTGGCATGACATATTGATAACCGTGTAAATCTCTCTAGGACAAGGTGACTTTTATCAATATGTTTGATAAAAAGTCACCTTGTCCTAGAGAGATTTACATGGTTATCAAAACGTCACGCCAGGGTGAGCCTACATGAAACACAGCCCTTATTTTAAGTGTTTCTAAAATCCCCTGTGGGAAAAATGAATCGTGGAAAAACGATTGGAACCATTTCCCTGTTTGACCGCTAGGTTTTATGGGTATTATGACACCCCCACTATGGGGCTGTATTGTCTCAAGGCTTAAAAAGCCTTCTTTAACCCGTCTCCTCCCCTTCATCTACACCGAATGAAGTGGATTTAACAGGTGACATCAATAAGGGATCATAGCTTTCACCTGGATTCACACCTGGTCAGTTATGGAAAGAGCAGGTGTTCTTAATGTTTTGTACAGTCAGTGTAATTTGGCGGTTAGGTTTTCATATGGGTTCAGGTTTAGATAGGCCTGAGAACATGCACAGAATGTGAATGTCACGAGAGAATCCCCTCTTTACAGCTCCCTCTACTGCTCACATATGAGGCTAACTGAATGAGAAAATGCCCACGCTCACACAAGTACCCGCACTTACACACACACACACAATGTTATGGCATATAGCCTACCTCATGCACATCATTTTTAGCAGAGGAAATACATCTCCAATCATACAGGGAGGTGTTTGCCACTGGAATGGGCTTCAGCAACGTCATCAAAGATGAAGTCTTGTCACTCCATTGAATCGTTTCTCAGGTCAGCAGGATTTCGTGCACAGCATGACAGTCTTCTGGCACACATACCATGTTGCTCTATGTACACATGAATATGCTTTCTTAAATCCTACAGTAAGCTCCTATTGGATATGACGCTTTCTTAAATCCTACAGTAAGCTCCTATTGGATATGACGCTTTCTTAAATCCTACAGTAAGCTCCTATTGGATATGACGCTTTCTTAAATCCTACAGTAAACTCCTATTGGATATGACGCTTTCTTAAATCCTAGAGTAAACTCCTATTGGATATGACGCTTTCTTAAATCCTAGAGTAAACTCCTATTGGATATGACGCTTTCTTAAATCCTACAGTAAACTCCTATTGGATATGACGCTTTCTTAAATCCTAGAGTAAACTCCTATTGGATATGACGTTTTCTTAAATCCTACAGTAAACTCCTATTGGATATGACGCTTTCTTAAATCCTAGAGTAAACTCCTATTGGATATGACGCTTTCTTAAATCCTAGTCTGCAGAAGAACTGAACACGATGTATGCCATCATGCAATGTCGTTTATTGAAGGAGAATAAGAATATAGATGCATAATGAAAACCGATATATATATATATATATATATTAGGCAGAAATATGCATTCCTCTTATTTAGGAAAAAAGTCCTGTCTTCTTTCTGATGCTTTCTGTAGGCTACATGGCAAGCCAAGTGGCAATTCTGAGGCAATTGTAGAACTGAATAGGCTATTACATTCTAGCATCAAGACTAGAATAGGCATGGGTAGGAGCGGGCAGCATGCTGTTATGCATAGACAAGAAGATAAGCTGATAATAAACGTGCACAGCATGGCAACAGGCAATGTAACATTCATTTGAAAGAGCACACTATTACGATGGAATTCCTGGAGCGAAGGACTGTTTATTTCTCGACGGTTCTCTCGGGTTCCACTCGCTCTGCCTCGCCTTTTTCCGGGAACATCTTCCAAGCTCGAAACACAACACCTCTCCATAGCGTCTCCATGGAAACAAAACATCTGAACTCTCCAAATATGGACATGGAAGTGCAACGCAATCGCGTACAGTGCAAATACGTCGTGACGTAAAAATACTGCAACTGGCTCACTGGTCATGCCTAGATGGGATACAGTTTTTGTCAAATTAACGTCGAAAGGTGATTTGTTTTTGCGTTTTAGCTAACCCGAAACCTAACCAAATTCTCCTAATTTGCTACGTTAATTATCCTAACCGGCTGCCAAAAGAAAATGTTGACTAAAGCAGTATCCCTTCTAGCCTAACCCGGCACGCTTTGTGTCATGTGCATTTCTGCTTTTGCCTTGACCGTGACAATATTGGCAAGAGATTAACGATAATAAATAATTCACGTGATCTTGTTGTTTCGCCATCATTAAAAAGTCTGTCCTTGATGACATTCATTTATAAAGTTCAAGACTAGAACAATTAATGGAAAGAGCATTTTGACATAGCTGTAGGCTTTTCAAATGTCTATCATGGTCTATTTTGGTTCAAATATCATTATTCACGACCTAAACAATAGCCTATACATACGAATGTAATGTATTCCATTAAAATAGTCAACAAAAAGATATGTCAATGGTATATTTAAGCAATAATACCTGAGAACCCGGGAATTGGTTGACAACTCCCGACAAGGGCTGTTCTGAGGCCCGAGGCGAGGGGCTGGGATACATCCCTTGGATGGAGTTGTCACGATAATTCCCTTGTTCGAGGACATTATTGCTTTTGTATAACGGTTGTCATCATATTGATAAAAAGTATTATTATTTTCACGAGTAAATGATTATTTGTATTCTGAAGTTACTACCCAAACGGTCTGGTCTTAGTTATTTCATTTTATACAAGGGGTGGGTCTAATCCTGAATGCTGATTGGTTAAACCCGCATTCCAGCCCTTTCCATTCCACAAATTACCACTGGCTAAATCTATGAAGTAAAAATGACTATTTACTCTGTTCAATCTGACTGCGCAATCCACTGTCACATCAGCTCAGGCAGGGCTTGAGCTGTTTAGTGTTCAACAGCGGAGATTTGTATAAACCTTGATGTCTGTCCCTCATCCCTCACATTTGCAACATTGTTGCAATATTCACATTTGGTCTCCAGATGTCCCGTAGTAACGAACATGTCGGGATTAGGCGGGCAGCGTTTCTCAACCAAATCATGAAACAGCTGGCATCATTTTTTATGGATATATACAAAGAAATGTAAATTGAAAAAGATAAAACGAAACGAAGTGTAGTTAGTTTGTCTTTCCAGCTTCAGTTGAAGTGATTGTGTTAGCTGTGTTGTTGGCTAGCTCATCTAAACAAGTGTCCAGAGGAGAGCACATTTTCTATGCCAGACGAAATCGCCTCATTAGCTCATTTTTATGGACGTATTCAAATAAATGTCACTAAAAAACACCTTAAACAAATTCAGCTACTTTGCTGTTATTCTGGCTGCACTTTTTGACGTGACTGTAAGTTATTCATAGTTGGCAAGCAAGCAAGCAAGGGACAAGATCGTTGCCAGCCAGTATGGCAATGGAACATTTGGAACGAACGACTGGGTCGCGTCCATAGATACAGAACAAAAAGACTGAACGACCAGCAGGCTTGGGCGGCAACCCTAGATTTGTGTCGGGACTATATCTTGTGGAAGGATGAATTAGTTTTTAATTAAAATATGTCAATCATTATTTGAATATGTTGTATAAAAGTGATAATGCCCTCGAAGCCGTTAATTGGAGGATATATTGGCATGGTTTGCCGGCCCTCGGGCCTAACAACAGCCGTGCCAATATATCCTCCCAAACATCGGCTTCTCGGGCATTATCACTTAAAATATTTTGACCCAGTCATTAATTAGAATCGTTCTATTCATTCAACGTTGCTATGCTAAACAAATCATTGGTAGTTAGCTCCAACAATGAGGGGATCAACAACAGTTCTTCTAAGATTCTTAAAATTCCTTGAAGAACCTTAGGGTTGTTGCTACTGAAAAAATGCCTCCCAAAGGTTCTTCCAATAACACCATAGGAGGTGGTATTCATCGAGGAACCTCTTTAGTTCTTGGGGGTTCTTGCAGGAAACCTAACCGCCCAACTGAATTTGAGATAACAGAAGCAGGTGCAGGCACTTCACTGAAAGATGTAAAGATCTCCTCAATTTAAAGGTAAAGTTTCTCCCTTTATGATCTAAATTCGTATTGTTTTATGATGATACCATCTATCTTTTCATATGTAAATGGTTGTGTTATTGGACACTTTCTCCCTTTTTTTTCCTAAAAACAGAAAATGGACAAATTTCAATTGAAGTGAGCATCTTTGTGGGGCGACAGGTAGCCTAGTGGTTAGAGTGTTGGACTAGTAACTGAAAGGTTGCAAGATCGAATCCCCGAGCTGACAAGGTAAAAGATCTGTAATTCTGCCCCTGAACAAGGCAGTTAACCCCACTGTTCCTAGGCCATCATTGAAAATAAGAATTTGTTCTTAACTGACTTGCCTAGTTAAATAAAAATATTCATTTATTCAAGGCTATAGCTGCATTGGGCACAGATGACGCGACTGCTTACTTATTTGTGTTCGTCTGCAGGTTTACTGATGGGGAGGCACACAAAAGTATGTACAATTGGTATTGGCTTGTCTCATAATGTTATGCAGACCACATGTATCATCTACAGTTCATTTGAATTCATGGTTTCTGTAAAGCCTCAGTCACCGCAGTCGTTTTTCTCCTCCCTTACACTTTTAATGACGATCTCAGAGGCCTCTACACTGGGGACAAGGTATGTGTACCAGAGGCCTCTACACTGGGGACAAGGCATGTATACCAGAGGCCTCTACACTGGGGACAAGGTATGTGTACCAGAGGCCTCTACACTGGGGACAAGGTATGTGTACCAGAGGCCTCTACACTGGGGACAAGGTATGTGTACCAGAGGCCTCTACACTGGGGACAAGGTATGTGTACCAGAGGCCTCTACACTGAGAACAAGGTATGTGTACCAGAGGCCTCTACACTGACGACAAGGTATGTGTACCAGAGGCCTCTACACGGAGGACAAGGTATGTGTACCAGAGGCCTCTACACTGGGGACAAGGCATGTGTACCAGAGGCCTCTACACTGAGGACAAGGTATGTGTACCAGAGGCCTCTACACGGAGGACAAGGCATGTGTACCAGAGGCCTCTACACTGAGGACAAGGTATGTGTACCAGAGGCCTCTACACTGAGGACAATGTGTATGAAAACCGGTATCAAAAGTGAACAGTTTTGTCATTCACATAATTTTTAACACAAAAAACAATATATGAATACTGTTGTGTGCATCTTTTGATAATAATCTATATAATTATATATTTTTGGTATTCACAGACTTCACCCTCCTTACACCTCTGATGAATATCATAGGAAACCTGTTCGATCACCATGCACGGCAAAATAATTCTGGCGATGGATACGGAGAACATCAACACATTAACATCAACACAGCCAGAGGATAAACTTATTTGACTTGGGGCTTGGAGTTCACCTCATATTTAAAAAAAAATTAAATGATGCTTAGCCGCTAAAATCATAATAAACACTGACAACTAAAATATTGTTGTTATTGTTATGCTGATTATTAAAAAGGAACCCCAAAAGGTTATTTGTGGAACCATTAATGGGGGTTCTTTGAAGAACTTATTTGGGTTCCCCCACAGTTTAAATTTGAAGAACCCCCTAAAGGATACTCCAGGAACATTTTATTTTTAGGGCTATAGCAGAGATTCAATGTCGAAGATATAACTTCATTAAATAATGATTTCATAAATATCCAATGGCCTACATAGGCAACAACTAGTATGGTTGGCCAGTCCGAGCTAACCAAGCTAGTTGGTGATGTTATCAGTGACGTTTCCGTTGATGGCACACGAGTGGAAGACCTGACCATGGTCCTTGCGCTGGTTATTGAAAGATTATGCTTGTCTCTCTTTTTTGTTGTTGACGTTTTACAGTTTCTATGTTGAAATTATTTGTTTCACGTTAATTATTGGGCTAGCTAGCCTACTGGCACCGGAGAGATCGCGTTTGTAAAATGATACATCGTTGCACATGTCGTAGAGGCAGACGGTAGATTTATACGACTTCCTCAAAGCAAACAATCAGTATCCAGGGATCCAAACAACAAGTTTTATTATTTTATTTGTCTGTGTTCTATTTTTTTTTTTTGCATCTTAACAACAATTAGTCAAAACTTTTTAAGGTAAAAAAATAAACTATGTCATAAAATACATCTTGATAAAATACATGACACTATGTTTTCATGGAAAACCAGAAAGAAATGTCACTTTACAGTAAAATGATGTCCACATTACTCAAACTGTAATTTCACCTGTTAATAAGACACAATCTGATATCAGTATCCTCACAAACCACACTCTAGTTTCACATTTATATTTAAGGATGGAAAAACAAAGATATAGCACCCCTTTTTAATCAAATTGTAAGATTTTGCATGCATTTAATTTTGATACAAAGGACAACAATAGATATCTTTTTCAAGAGGGTGAACAGCCCTCACAGGTGCACCAATATATATATATATATATATGGAAGATGTTGATACTGTTACAGTCACAGTAACCATTTAATTTGGTGCTAAAGGTTAAATGTTAACAAAACGTCATAACAAGCACAACAAAACATCAGGGGGGGGGGGGGTAGATGAATAGACCATCGCTTATTGGTTCAATATCAAACTCACGGGCCGTGTTTATCAGACACAGATTAAGCCTAGTCCTGGACTAAAGAAGCAAAGGAGAATCATCATTGAACAACTGCTTTTTAATCGAAGACTAAGGCTTAATCTGTGTGTGGGGAAACCAGCCCTATATGTATATGTCCCACCAGTCCCATAACAGTGTCACAAGGTCAACAGTGTGGGAGAGTTCAGAGTTCATCAAATCAGATCTACCACCAACACCTCCTTTGAGGGCCTCAGAGCTGGAGTTGCAACTCCTGTCCCCGCCAAAGAGTCTATCTCTGAGTAATTCAAACTAAACACAGAGCGGTAACTGCTACAGGTAGGACTGTCACTGGAAGACATCATCGTAGGGGTGCAGAGAGGCTCCAGATTGTTGGACACCGACTTGTACAGAGTCTCCCAGTCTGAGAGGCAGAAGGGGCCCCCGAGGAGGTCGATGTCGGGGACAGACGGGGCGTTCTGAGGGGCCACAGACATGTTGAGTTCCAGGCTAGGGACCAGATCGTCTAAGTCATCTTGGTCGAAGTTCAGGTCATCCATGGGTTCTTCCTCAGCGCTGGAGCACAGCAGGATGTTGGAGTTACCCAAGATGGCCGACGCAGAGATGGAGATGCTCGAGGGCACCACAACAGTTTCCATGTCCTGAAGCGAAGGAGTGTCGGACACAGTCACTAGTGTTGCATTTCCCTCTGGGAGTTGGAGTTTGTCTTCGTTCTCCAAGATGGAGAGCAGCTGGGGGGAATCCGGAGAGTCCTGGAGCATGCGGTCGATGTCTTCGTCGATGTCTTCGTCGATGTCTTCGTCGATGTCTTCTTCCACGCTGTTGTCTTCAGCGGCGGCTAGTTTGCAGGCTGGCTGGTGGGCGGATAGGATCTGTTCCAAACTCTCTTTCTCTTTCAGGAGGTGGGCTATCTCTGTCTGCAAGGCTTCTTTGTCCTCTTCAAGCTGATCAGTTTCCTATAAGGAGAGAACCACACATTAATCAATTACCATGTTTATGAAATGACAGTTAAAAAAAAAAAGAAGATACATGGTCTAGTAAGAAGTATAGAGAGCATCAATCACTTTGGGTATAAAAAAACACATTGCAAATCCATTCTGCTAAGCATCTCCACATGACAGTTTCACATGAGAACAAGGTGTATTTACGGCTTGCAGGGTGTCGGTGAGCTCTCTCCGTCTGTTGCGGCACTTGGCTGCGGCCACTTTATTCCTCTCTCTCCTGATCTTCCTCCTCTCATCCTCTTCTGATGTAGCCTGGACCAGTCACAACAAAAGAGAACACTAAATGCGTAAGGAATCTTGCCATTGCATCACTTGACCCTTAAGACTAATTCAATATTTGGCAAAGGGGTAGCCATAAAATAGCCGATACATCTTTTAATGCAGTGTCAGAAAATATACCATGGTTGCTGACTGTAGACTTTCCTTGGCTAGGCTACACATTGAGTGAGTAACAAGCTCGATACTAGACCTATAGAACACTGTGTGTATGCTGCACCATTGGCACAGTCATGTCCAGTCACGTTCACACACACACAGCACACTAGAACATTCAGGACTGCATAGTAAAAAATTATATCGAAATTGTCCATGATATATAACACAGCTTACCTGTTTTTTCCCTTTCTTGTTGGTGGATTGTTCCTTGCTCCCTCCCGCTCTTGAAGATGACTGGGTTGCGCCATGAGCTCTCGTAGGCTTTGCGCCGCTGGAGGGGGAGGAGGGGGAGGCAGATGCTGAGATGACGGTGGTCGGTTGGACCATCCACTGCAGATCCGAGAAGGCTGAGATTGCAGTCACTGTAGGAACAAAGGGAGACTGCCGTGGACAGTCTGTTTCACCGCAGACAGTCTGCAAAAACAACACAAGGAATGTTGAATTGATTAAATCTAATAGACTCCGATGACATGCGTGGTTGACCTTTCCAAAAAGGGCGTGATGTGCATCAACGATGTGGTTATAGCACAATTGATGGTGTATCTATAGCTAATGATGAACTCATTTACAACATCAATAATTAGCGTTTGATGTCGCGCAATTTTTTATTTTATTTTATGATTCACGGGAAACCCATTGGGCCAGGGTATCGTTCACAAGAGTGACCCTGATCACAGTAACACAACCGTAAAAAAACGACAGTCCATCTCATGTTGCCAATAAAAGCTAAACCAATCATCATCATCATAAATCATCGTCATCACCATCCTCATCATCTATTGGCATGATGGCATCAGTCAAGTCTTAAATTAGCATTTGGTAAACATGGACCGCTTATACCACTCCAGGAATGTCAGGAATTTGAAGGTGATCAGCCAACAGTCTGACGGTGGCATGTAGGCAGGCCTATATGTTACCTACTCAATAAGGGCTTTTTCAACAAGCCATAAACATCTGGATAGGCTGTGTGTCGCAGTAACGGAGCTGACACTGGAGTCTACATATTTTCTATCTCGAGCGGTTCACGGTCTAGTAGGCAAATAGGCTGCATATTCAGAATCACTCTGAATTAATATGCAATTAAAAAAAAAAGATAGATATATATATAAATGATTGATCTTGCCACAAACTTAATGCAACACAGACATAATGAACCTTTCCAAATGTACCTCCAACGCAATTCCATGCAGCTTTTTTATTTTTTCTAATAAGAATCCATTCGTACCTGAGACGTGCTGCTGTCTACTGATGATGCGCTCGTGAGTGAGCTTTGAGACCGCTGACTGCACGCGGGTATGTCTCCGGTAGGCGATGCTAAACTGCTGCTTCTCGTGCTGCTGCTGCTGCTGCTGCTGGACGAGCTCGAGACATTGTAGTTTGGGCTCGAGTCTGGATACATGATGATGTGTATCAATAAAGCATTAAAAACAAAATCACTAATCCTCCTATATTATAGGCTATTATCGACCGTGCTGCTGTTCTATCACCTCTGTGCATCACTTTTTCTAGGTTCTTTCACGTGAATGGTAGTTGGTGCAGATAGTGGAGCGCGCCTCCTTTTATAGTGAGCTGGAATTTTATGAATGAAATCTGTGTGGAGAGAACGTACCATTCCACAAAGAGAGAAGGGTGTTATGGGGTAGAATCAACAGGCTTGTTTTTTATCAATGGAGCAGCAATATTAACTATACATTTTAACTGAGAGTTGAGAGCAGTCTTAACTGTTATCCAAATATGAATTAGGCCCACTATTAAAATATGACCAAATGTTTACATATTAAGCACCCCTTTTCACGAAATGGATAGCTTACATTGTAACCGCCACCAACGTATTAATGATCTACGTCACATCATATAGCAACCTACAGTATGCCGCATTTGCATTCGCGGCACGTTATAGCCTACGTTCCTTTTGTAAAAACATTGTTTCGTAATACACACATGGCCACGTTTCAGATGATATACTGAACACATATGTACCACGCTATATATAGCCTATACCTCTAGGCTGTTCCTATGGAAAACAACATGTCGAATGAAATCGTCTGCCTAACGTATCATTTCATATACACCACCGACCTTAAATGTCCTCCAAAAAACACAGCAATTTTGTGTAGGACACTATCCACACAGAATCTAGCCTTCTAATATTTAATACAAATGTTATGTGTTATAATCATTTTAATAACATTGGTATTGTTGACGATATCTGAATAACAGGGGGTTTTATGCGTGTTACAGATAGACATCGGTCCATGTTTTAATAGAAAAGACATTGAAAATAGATTTCTTGAGGGTTTGCCACTATACACACCTGCTACAGAGACGTCTCTCTGTAATTATATGTGAGATTATAGCTGTGATTATAATTATTACATAGCCTAAACTTGACAAATACTGCTCAAGCAACAGACTTGTCGCTGCAGCCAGAGAACCAATCAGAGAGGAGACATTTAGGACCATATATGGAGTTTCCGTTCACAGGTCGCCTTGAGTGTTGAGATAAGTAGACCATTCAAACACTCCCTGGAGAAAAACTGATGTAGGCAATGAAATTAATCCGCGTCACTCATTCATTCTATAAAGTCCTAACTTTTTTTTTTTTTTAGAATAGGCTACATGCATATTATAATGATTCAATCTTATTCTTGCAATTTTATTTCTCAATGAGATGGAATGTATCCTGGAATACGCCTACATTCCAAATCAAATAGTACCCTGTTCCTTATCTAGCCTACACTCTTAGGAAAACAAGGTGCTATCTAGAGCCTAAAGGGGGTTCTTTGGCTGTCCCCATAGGAGAACCCTTTGAAGAACCCTTTTTGGTTCCAGGTAGAGGTTTCTACATGGAACCAAAAAAGGGTTCTACCTGGAACCAAAAGGGTTTATCCCATGGGGACAGCAGAATAACTTTTGACCAGGGCCCATAGGGTAGTAGTGCACCACTTTGTAGGGAATAGGGTGCCATTTGGGACACTTCCCTTGCTCAGATGAATGGTCTTCTTCTCAACAGCTACTGTAAAAATATTACTGGCAGCATGTTCTGCTCACGAGTGGCACAGCGGTCTAAGGCACTGGATCTCAGTGCAAGAGGCGTCACTACAGTCCTTGGTTCAAATCCAGGCTGTATCACATCTGGATGTGATTGGGAGTCCCATAGGGCGGCGCACAATTGGCCCAGTGCTGTCCAGGTTTGGCCGGGGTAAGCCGTCATTGTAAATAATAATTTGTTCTTAACTGACTTGCCTAGTTAAATAAATGGTTAACTATTTTTTTAAATAAAAAGTAGCATAGCCAGAATATGACTGGATCAGTGGTTGCCAAACTGTGGGGTGTGTGGGCCCCCCCCCCCCCCCCCCCCAATATTTTATTTTTCAAAACTCAGCCCAGCTTTCAATTTACTCTTGAAAGGTGTAATAGTAGAATGCACAAGGTGCAATTTAGAAATTGGGTAGTGCATCAATCCTGGAAGGGAGGCCTGAATGAAAAAGTCTGGGAACCCCTGGACTGGATGTTCATTACAATCTCTCTCTAGGCGGAACGCGGCTGCCATGATAAGGACAGTGTGGAGCCGGTACGAGATACGGCTCAGAAAACGTACCTCAATCCAGGGATGGGAGATGGCCGTGTACTCCTAATTATCCCATTATCCCGACTGACAAATCAAGAGAAATACTGCTAGTTTTGAATGATAGATCATTTGTACATTTGTTCATGTCCTTTGCTAGTTAGTGAGTTATCAGCCCAGTTATAGATCATTTGTAGTCAACAATGGGGGTGTGATTGCTTCCTACAAGAGCACGAAACATCTGTATTTCTATACATCTTTGAAAAGGGAGTCAGGTAAAGAGATTTTTTTTTGTCTTAAAGGAGCAGTGTTGTATTTTGAGACAGGCTTGAATAAGCTAAGTAACCAATAGGCAGAAGGTAGCATAATTTGTCTGATTCTCTGTAATAATGGTATAGGCATAATGATGCAATTTATTTAGTAAAGTGGTTTCTTGCATCAAACAACAGAATTTTCAGTCACCTCCTTGTCTGAAGGACAAGTGCATAAACAGGTTATAGGCTGAACGATAGAACAGCTATTTCCATGTTAAAATGTTATGGGATGCATTTTCTCCATTGTTTTTAATGGTAGGCCACTCTGGTAGGCCTACGTTATGATCAAATAGCCACAGTAGCCTACTTGACCACAGTTAAAACTAACTTAGAAGTGGGTACAGCCTCAGTGTTCACAGTAAATGCACACTGGAATGTCACGATCGACAAAGGGAGAGAAAGCGGACCAAGGCGCAGCATGTGAAAAATACATCTTCTCTTTATTTAGAAGATGAACCAACGAAGCAAAACAACAAATCGATGACCGTGAAGCTATAACCGACTAAATGCAAAACATGCAACCTTGACACAGACCTAGACCTAGACACAGACTTAGACAATGACCCAACAAAAACATGATGCCTATGGCTGCCTAAAATATGGCTCCCAATCAGAGACAAATGAAAGACATCTGTCTCTGATTGAGAACCACTCAGGCAACCATAGACATACCTAGAAACCCTCACTAAACCATAGACATACCTAGACATATTCACTCAACACAAAACCACACACAAAACCCAACACCCCCTTTACCATATAATCACCCAAAACACAAACATACCCCATGTCACACCCTGACCTAACTAAAATAATAAAGAAAACCAAGAATACTAAGGCCAGGGCGTGACAGGAAGTTGCACAGAATTTTCACAATGCTCAAGTTTGCACTCAGCAGACCTGAAATTTGCTCAGCGATGAAAGAAATTAGAGGGAATTGTCACGTTCTGACCTTAGTTCCTTTTTTCTGTCTTTACTTTAGTTTGGTCAGGGCGTGAGTTGGGGTGGGCATTCTATGTTGTTTTTCTATGTTTTGTTCTGTTCGTTATATTTCTATGTGTTTGGCCTAGTATGGTTCTCAATCAGAGGCAGGTGACGATCATTGTCTCTGATTGAGAATCATATTTAGGTAGCCTGTTTTTCATTGTGTTTTGTGGGTGATTGTTTCCTGTGTTAGCGTTTGCGCCATACGGGACTGTTTCGGTTGTTTGTTTGTGCTTTTGTTATTTTGTTCAGTGTTCAGTTTGATTTATTAAACTTTTCATTATGGACACTTACCACGCTGCACATTGGTCCGATCCTTGCTACTCCTCAGACGAAGAGGATGAGAATCGTTACAGGAACATTGCTTGGGAGCAGTTGTTAGGGGTTACCTGTCTTGCTCAAGGGCAGAATGGCAGATTTCTTTTCACCTTGCAGGCTTGGGGATTCACACCAGCGACCTTTCGGTTACTGGCCCAATGATCTTAACTGCTAAGACGTGCTACCTGCCAAAAGAGGGTATGCCTCACGTTTACCAGCAGTCACGCCCCCTGAATATTTACTGGTAGTTCATTAGGGTGGTCTGTTTCTCTTTCATTCTGTCTCCAGGTCATGGGTCGGGTGAGGGGCATAGATATGAGGTCCAGACATAATTATAGACCCCCTGAGTTCAGGTCAAATAAATGTTTTCACTCAGGTCACTTAAGTGTGAATGTGAGAAATGCTTTGAAAGGAGTTCTATGTTTAGATCCAAACGCCTATTAGGGTCTACAGATGACATCATTGGCATTTTAGGCAACAAACCAGACTGATGACATAGTTGAGCAGACCCTTGTTGAAAGAGAAGTCTGAATAGGGAACTGTTTGTTAACTGTTGAATAGAATTTGGAAGCAATTATTCCAAGGAAGGACTGATTCGATCTCGCTTACTTTAAATTTGCATTTATGGAAAGGCTAAATTCTGATTGATTACGCTTATGGGACGGCTCACAAGGAATGCTTTTACTTTTCATTTTTCTTATTAAAACTCACATAAAACTATTGCCAAAATTGATATATGATGACAAAAGAAAATAAATCAAGCATTTCATATTTTGGTCGGCTACAATTAGCTTGCTCTCGTGTATAACCATTTGGGGGGAAAAAATCGTTGATGGGAGAGTATAGCCTAACCTTGTTTAAAACCTTCTTTACAACTTCTACTGGCTGACTCGGCAATGCTATCGCCTAAATAAACTGCATTTCACTCTAAGTTCATAACAAACATCTGAAATCCCTTCAAAAATGAAGTCCGATGTTGTGTATGTCGAGTCTTGCCAATCACTCTAGCTACTTAAATAAACAATTGTCAACTAACCATGTGTGGCATTCCACTGCTCCGCTATGAAAGACCGCTATGAAAAACCAGAGCGTCACTGACGCTAAGGGGTGGGGCGTTGCCGGGGCAACACAGAAACGTTAAACAAAACAGGAACCAGGGAAACACGGCCACTGCATATTTAAATGCATGGGGGGGGGGGAGGAACCCTCTTGTAATATACAGACCACTGGTCTATGAGAGTGATGTTTTCCCTATTTAAGAATGTTTATCAAAACTTTGGCAGAATAAACAGCGTTTGTTATGAAGCCTACACGGAGGAAGGTATATTTCTGGAACTATTATATTATTCAGGACTTGTTGAGTCAAACAATAAACATGGAATTATATAATATAGATAATATATTAAATATGAGATATACAGTGCCTTCAGAAAGTATTCAGACGCCTTGACCTTTTCCACATCTTGTTACGTTACAGCCTTATTCTAAAACGTACTAAATTGTTCCCCCCCCTCTCATTAATCTACACACAGTACCTCATAATGATGAAGCAAAAACAGGTTTTTACTTATGTAAATATCACATTTACATAAGTATTCAGACCCTTTACTCAGTACTTTGTTGAAGCACCTTTGGCAGCGATTACAGCCTGGAGTCTTCTTGCGTATGATGCTACAAGCTTGGCACACCTGTATTTGAGGAGTTTCTCCCATTCTTCTCTGCAGATCCTCTCAAGCTCTGTCTCAAGCTCTGAAGGTAACCTTCACCCCAGTCTGAGGTCCTCTGTGCTCTGGAACAGGTTTTCATCAAGGATCTCTCTGTACCTGTTGTTCCACCTTACTGCCACGCCCTCCCATCACCTCACCTGGATTCCACAGGTAGGCCCAACAGGTACAAACATTACCTTGGGCCAAAGTACATGCGTAGAGTAGGGAATGTTGTTGGCTTCAGTTGCCTTGGGCCAAAGTACATGCGTAGTCTAGGAGATGTTGTTGGCTTCAGTTCAGCAACTGTTTATTATTATACCTCTCTGTTTATGATCTGCACAATAGTGCTATAATGCCTTTATTTCTATATTATTCTATATGCATATAGTTTATTGGTCCATTTTTCAGTTATAAGTAATACCTTTGTGTTGAATCGGTTTACACTGATGAGGTGCTTTAGTATCTTCTCAATTACTTAACTGAAATCAATGTAATGTTAAACGCTACATAGTCATTGGGACCCTCTGTAACAGTTTAACTTTAGTCTGTCCCCTCGCCCCGACCCGGGCGCGAACCAGGGACCCTTTGCACACATCAACAACAGTCACCCATGAAGCATCGTTACCCATCGCTCCACAAAAGCCGCGGCCCTTGCAGAGCAAGGGGAACCACTACTTCAAGGTCTCAGAGCAAGTGACGTCACCGATTGAAAGGCTGCTAGCGCGCACCACCGCTAACTAGCTAGCCATTTCACATCGGTTACACCTCCTTAACTGAGGACCTAACATATTTATACATCATGAGGCCTATCCAATGAGACTTCAATGTCAAGTTGTTAAATATTTTATTCCACGAATAGGACAGTTGAGTATGTCCCATATCATCAGTAATTCCATGACACTGGATCAGAAGGCTGTGTGTTCGATCCCAGTGGTGGTACTTTATGTTTTCACCCTATCCAAACCTTAACTCTTACCTTAACCAATCAGAATGAGTACCTAAACCTAATGTTTTAACACTATCCCAAAACTTAACTCTTACCTTAACCATTCGGAATGAGGACCTAAATTTAACCCTTAACTTTGGAAATGGGATGTTTGGCGAAATGGGATGATACAGAGCATCAGGAACAACCAAGGGTGTGAAACACACACACACACACACACACACACACACACACACACACACACACACACACACACACACACACACACACACACACACACACACACACACACACACACACACACACACACACACACACACACACACACACACACACACACACACACACACACACACACACACACACACTGACCCTGTATATAGTCACCTTACCCCTATACATATCTACCTCCATCACTCCAGTATCCCTGTCTCCTTCCCCCTATACATATCTACCTCCATCACTCCAGTATCCCTGTCTCCTTCCTCCTATACATATCTACCTCCATCACTCCAGTATCCCTGTCTCCTTCCCCCTATACATATCCACCTCCATCACTCGAGTATCCCTGCACATTGTTAATATGGTACTGGAACTGACCCTGGAACTGACCCTGTATACAGCTTCTTAATTTATTGTGTTCTTCTCATTTCTTGTTTTTATTTCTGGTGTGTTTATGTTCCACCGTGTGTTATTTGTTGTGCTATATTGATACTGATTACTGCATTGTTGGATTAAGAGCTGGCAAGAAAGGCCTTTCACTGGACTTGTGCACGTGACATTAAAACTTGCAATTAATTCTCACTTGAAACATAGTTTATGCGTTTAATAGGCTAAATTACACATTCTGTTATTAACGTCTGACTCCAGAGTGATCTGTTCTTGCAATTTGTAGTCTATGACATTGCAGATTTAGATATGATACTTTTTCACAAAGTAGTTTGGATGTAGTGAACTACTCAATATTATGAAGGTGTTCCTATGGTTTGGTGTAGTCAGTGTATCTTTTTCAGAGTAGCTTCCCCAACACTGGTTGTCGTTACATGATAATGTTATGCTGTAATGCTACTGTCAGCCAATTGTAGCTGATCTCAGGATAGTTTTGGTGTTTCCAAGCAGGGCACGCCCATTTAACAGGATACACCATATAAGGTAAATTACGTCGACGGGATCTCCTTTTGGAACATTCCATTTCTTGGGAATGGTAACTTCGATGTTCTAACTTTTTTATCTTATACAATAAACACACAACAAAGGCACGTTAAATCACATATTTGAACTATTATACACTATGCAATGTGTTACGAGTGTCAAAATTAGTATTTAGTATGTTTAAAAACTGTTGTTATGTCACGCTGATCATGGAGGTACGATCCATGCCTACGTCATGAGTATTTCCTCGCCAGTCCGGTGGAAAACTATAAAAACCCTGCGAGCTGTCAGAGTTGGCAGTCAAACTTTTAGCAGCTAAAAAGAGAACGCAAAGATACGAAATAGACTACAATACAGGATCTCTATCAACAACAGCAAGCCTGAAAAAGGGATCACCTGACTTTGACAACTTTAGCCGACGCTTTTGGATTTTGCCGAGTTTCTTCGTGATCTCCTGAAACGATGATGTACTCTGCTTTCAACACGGATTGTGACTCCTCTTCCCGGTGCAGTACCGCTTCTCCAGCTTGCGACAACCTGGCTTACTACAACTCTCCTGCGGGATCTTACTCTACTATAGGCTCTCCCCAATCTCAGGTACGTTGATCGATCAATAATGGCATATTGCCTTAGTTACAATGTCATTGATAGCTGTACTACTAGTCAGCGCTTGACTTGGGAAGGAGCTCACCAGAGCCGATTATTGGCACCTCAAATGTAATATTGTTTGAGCTCAACGCTAGTTCCTGTACTTCTTATAGAATATTAGCGCGAAGGTATTGTGGAGCTCCTGCAGATACATTTTATAAACAGTACCGGCGCACACTGAGTACCAGCACCTATTTCAGTACAAGTCAAGTACTGATACTATAGTGTATTAACATTACAGTAATCTTTTTTTTTTTTTTTTTTTACTGTAATTTTATTAGATAAACCAATAACATGTTAGGCTATAACAATGCATGACGTCTCCTGATAGTAGCCTAGATGTTGACGCGTAATAAAGCATCAGACTCGGTTCTGCTCTGCAACACTGACCACTACATACTCCTATAGGTAATTCATTTAGCGAGGAAACTCCAGAGAAAAGTTATGCGTCATAGCTTACATCAGGAGGGATATTTATAAACCGTATGGCTTTTTAATAGACTGACTGGCTTCATTCATATGCATGAAGGGACATGCTGCGGCGCTGTGCATTGCTTCAGCAGCATCGCCCACCCACCCTAGTAATCTACCCTGTCTGGATAGAAATGCTCCTGTACTGACTGAATTCTCTCCTCTTTCTCGAACAGGACTTCACAGACCTGACTTCAGTGTCCAGTGGCTCCTTCATCCCTACTGTCACGGCTGTCTCTGCCAGTCCAGACCTGCAGTGGATGGACCAGCCGCTCGTATCCTCCGTGGCCTCTTCTCACAGAGTCCATCCCTACAGTGTCAGCCCGCCAACCTACACTAGTGCCATGAGGAACAAGGGCCACAGCTCTGGGCGCAGAGCCAGAATGGAACAGGTAAATATCTTAACTGATCTTAGACCTGATCTAGAAGCATTGTATAGTGATTAATTTACATCACTTTGGTTTTGAATATGGAGAACAACAGCATGTAGGATTTAATGATGACATTGCATTCAAAGACAGCGGGGAATTCATTTTCTTCTTTTTTTTTTTTCTTCTATAGCTTTCTCCTGAGGAAGAGGCGAAGAAGAGTTTCCGTAGAGAGAGGAACAAGCAGGCAGCAGCTAAGTGCCGCAACAGGAGGAAGGAACTCACCGACACTCTGCAGGGTGAAACTGACGAGCTGGAGGATGAGAAGTCCGCTCTCCAGAACGACATCGCCAACCTGCTCAAAGAGAAGGAGAAGTTGGAGTTTATCCTGGCAGCCCATCAGCCCATCTGCAAGATCCCCTCTGATATGGACACTGTTTTCCCCTCCCACTCCTACGGGGTCTCCATCCAGCTGTCCCCACCCCAGCCTCAAAGCATGGTCTCCGTCTGCTCGGCGACTCCCCTCACCTCCATTCCGTCGACCGCCAGCTCCAACCTCTCCACCTCAGCCTCAATCTTCTCCAGCAGCCCCCTCCTGTCCACCATCTCCGTTTCTGACGTCAAGATGGCCGACCTGGACACAGCCTGCCTGGAGGAGTCCCTGTCTCTCCTCTCCAAGACGGAGATGGAGACGGCCCGGTCGGTGCCCGATGTGGATCTGACCAGCTCCCTGTACACCCAGGACTGGGAGCCTCTCTACAGCACAGCCAATAATGACTTTGAGCCCCTGTGCACCCCTGTGGTCACCTGCACCCCATCCTGCACCACGTACACATCTTCCTTCGTCTTCAGCTATCCTGAGGCGGAGGCGTTGCCTACCTGTGGCGTAGCCCAACAGAAAGGGAGCAGCAGCAACGATCAATCCTCTGACTCCCTCAGCTCCCCTACACTCCTAGCCCTGTGAGCAGGAGAACCGTAGTCCCTGAGCTCCCCTACACTCCTAGCCCTGTGAGCAGGAGAACCGTAGTCCCTGAGCTCCCCTACACTCCTAGCCCTGTGAGCAGGAGAACTGTAGTCCCTGAGCTCCCCTACACTCCTAGCCCTGTGAGCAGGAGAACCGTAGTCCCTGAGCTCCCCTACACTCCTAGCCCTGTGAGCAGGAGAACCGTAGTCCCTGAGCTCCCCTACACTCCTAGCCCTGTGAGCTGGAGAACCGTAGTCCCTGAGCTCCCCTACACTCCTAGCCCTGTGAGCAGGAGAACCGTAGTCCCTGAGCTCCCCTATACTCCTAGCCCTGTGAGCAGGAGAACCGTAGTCCCTGAGCTCCCCTACACTCCTAGCCCTGTGAGCAGGAGAACCGTAGTCCCTGAGCTCCCCTACACTCCTAGCCCTGTGAGCAGGAGAACCGTAGTCCCTGAGCTCCCCTACACTCCTAGCCCTGTGAGCAGGAGAACCGTAGTCCCTGAGCTCCCCTACACTCCTAGCCCTGTGAGCAGGAGAACCGTAGCTGTGTCCCAAATGACACCCTATGACTTATATATTTCATTGCTTTTGATCAGGGTCCATAAGGTATCCCATAGGGCTCTGGTCTAAAGTAGTGCACTAGTCCCATAGGGCTCTGGTCTAAAGTAGTGCACTTGGGTGACATTTTTGATTTACATTCTTCCCCACAACACCATTTCCTCTAGAGCACATTTAGCATTTCCTCATGTACAGTACCAGTATGTGGTGGCTGTGTAGAATGATCGCAGAGATATAGACTTGGACGCACACAACCAGGAAGCAAAATATATTTGTTTACCTTTGTTTTGTATGGACTATAATGGGCTATCACTTGCCTCTTTCAACTATGTAGCTGATTTTAAAGCATGTTTAACTAATAAAACAATAGTTTGGGTTTACAAAATAGTTGTTGATTTTATGGTGCTAGATAACAAAGTTGTGTTTCAGTGTTCAGAGCCTAGTTATCGTTATCTTGACCTGTTTGTTTTCTGGTTGATGGAATGTGAGCTTCTTGTACGTGTGTGATATTTAACAATCATGATGTGCTTGTCTGGTTGGTCTATCCTAGTATGAAAGTTTTCTATGAAAACGTTAGTTTTTTTGATGTTGTGAAATTTCTAATTATTTTTATACTACAAAGCAAACTGAACCTTTGGAAAAACGTTAATAATAAACTGAACGAATAAAAAGATTAAATTATTTATTCACGTCTTACCTTCTATTAAAGAAATACATACACACACACACACAGACAAATCATCAATTTTGCACTGAAATGTATAACTAATTACACTTTATATAGACTATGAAAGTGAATGGTTTTCTATAGGGGGCAGTTACACAATTGTCTCAAATTTGTCCATTAGGAACGTAGTGGTCTACACCTCTACGTGCACTGTGTATTTATTGTTCCATAGCTCTGTTGCCAAGGTTGACTCCACGTCAGAGCGCTCTGACGTCTGTGCGTGCTTAAGCGTAATTTTTTTCTTCTTCTAACTTGGCAACAGTCGCTGTGACGTTCTTTTCCGTGCCCAAATATAGATATTGCTGCCTCAACCAACCCGGCAAATGATTTCTGGAACATACTTTTGCGCATGAAGTTCAATCGCATTGGCAATCAATTATTTTGCACTTTACAATCTATTTGCTCCAGCAACTTTGTCACTAAAATGGTGAAGATTGTCATCTTCCCTCATGCGTTAGGCGACTAGGGATAGCCTCTCTCTGGGCAAGAGATGCATGTATACAGGAAACTGCATTTGGAGGTAATTTATTAGGAATCTAGCTAAATAATGTCGGACCATGTAGATGGTCTATTTTCTAATATTTCTTCACTCATTTAAGAAGCTCATGCTTTTTAGGCTACAGTCAGGACTAAATGCACGTCTGCTTGATATAACTACAGCCTAGCCTACTACTCTAAAAGATCTATAGGTCCCAGTCAGGAACTCAACGTGCCATGTCGGATAATATTAGCGCAACAACAGTTACAGATTTCGCATGATCAAACGACTGAATTTTAGTCCAAGTCCACCTGCAGAATGTTTAGGTCTAATTCTGACCCTCTAAAAGAGATTTATGTAATGTGTTGCATAAAAATCAGAGGGGGCTCAAGGTATGTGAGAATGGCTGGAAGTGGGTCTGGGGGGGCACGGGTCTGGGGGGGTATGCCCCCTTAAGTAAATTGGAGAATTTAGCATTTTTCAAACACCTGAAACAGCTTTTTTTCCTGCAATCTAGAACCATAATCATTATTAATGCTATATATATATATATTATTGCATATCTAAGCATACCTTTTGAGCTGTCTGTATCCTGACTTGTGGTTCTTTATTAAGAAACAAAATATGCGTCTCTGCTAAAATCTGGGTAAAAGATTGAAAGGATTTTGAGTCTTATTCATTACATTTAGTTATTGCTTGCTTTTCTAAAGTCTGTCAACTTTTCCAGTAGATATGCCAGCAAAGATATTCAGACAGTCTAGCTACTCTAATTTGATAGCCTGAAATGGTTTCTTGGTAATATGCATTTTATTTTTTGTAAACAGGACAGATCTGAGGAACACCTCAGAACAGGGTTGGAGAGCCCTGTTGTAAACCTACAGGACAGTAGTTCTCCAGGAACAGGGTCGGAGAGCCCTGTTGTAAACCTACAGGACAGTAGCTCTCCAGGAACAGGGTAGGAGAGCCCTGGTGTAAACATACAGGACAGTAGTTCTCCAGGAACAGGGTTGGAGAACCCAGGTGTAAACCTACAGGAGAGTAGCTCTCTAGGAACAGGGTAGGAGAGCCCTGGTGTAAACATACAGGACAGTAGCTCTCCAGGAACAGGGTTGGAGAGCCCTGGTGTAAACATACAGGACAGTAGCTCTCCGGGAACAGGGTAGGAGAGCCCTGGTGTAAACATACAGGACAGTAGCTCTCCAGGAACAGGGTAGGAGAGCCCTGGTGTAAACATACAGGACAGTAGCTCTCTGGGAACAGGGTAGGAGTGCCCTGGTGTAAACATACAGGACAGTAGCTCTCCGGGAACAGGGTAGGAGAGCCCTGGTGTAAACATACAGGACAGTAGCTCTCTGGGAACAGGGTAGGAGTGCCCTGGTGTAAACATACAGGACAGTAGCTCTCCGGGAACAGGGTAGGAGAGCCCTGGTGTAAACATACAGGACAGTAGCTCTCTGGGAACAGGGTAGGAGAGCCCTGGTGTAAACATACAGGACAGTAGCTCTCCGGGAACAGGGTAGAAGAGCCCTGGTGTAACATTTGAACAAGAGAAGAAAAGTTCTCAAGAAAATGTGGCTGCTGTTGGTCTATATTTAAAATGCTGCATTTGAAAGCAGAAACCTCTACACTATGTCTACTAGTCTGGGCATAATGGACAGAGTAGGGCCACAGGCAGATATAACAGTGAACTAGAGTGATGATCTGGGTAAGAAGACTTCTGTTTTAAGAGCAAAGCTATGTTTTATTGAATTATTCATACACCCCACAAGCCTACTCTAGTCTCCTCTGATTCTGGTCTTTTTAAGGTATGCAGACCACACAGTCTGGTCACACTGTAGAGAATGTCTCTTCATTCATATGGCAAACTAGTGACAGCAGAGAGTTACTCAAGCATTTATAAAAACCAAATAAAATAAACTAAACAAAAGTAACAAAAGCCAGAAGAAAATGGATTAGGACAACAGAGTTGCAAGCTCAGATTGCCTCTAGAAGTCTGTACCAGGGTTGGGGTCAAATCAATTTCAATTCCAGTCAATCAATTCAGTAAGTAAATCAAATTCCAGTTTTCCCAATTGAAAAGCATTGAAGAGAATTGGATTTTCAGTGCACATCCTGAGTTGACTGAAATTTAAAGTCAACGGACCCCAACCCTGGTCTGTACCTTGATGAGTAGGAGGTTGATTATGCTATACTTGACTTTGGAGTCCATTCTGTGGCGCCAGTCCCAGTCATTACAGGTGGCAGGTAGCCTAGCGTCCTTATCATTACAGGTGGCAGGTAGCCTAGCGTCCTTATCATTACAGGTGGCAGGTAGCCTAGCGTCCTTATCATTACAGGTGGCAGGTAGCCTAGCGTCCTTATCATTACAGGTGGCAGGTAGCCTAGCGCCCTTATCATTACAGGTGGCAGGTAGCCTAGTGTCCTTATCATTACAGGTGGCAGGTAGCCTAGCGTCCTTATCATTACAGGTGGCAGGTAGCCTAGCAACCCTATCATTACTGGCGGCAGGTATTCTAGCGACTCTATCATTACAGGTGGCAGGTAGCCTAGCGACCCTATCATTACAGGTGCCAGGTAGCCTAGCGACCCTATCATTACAGGTGCCAGGTAGCCTAGCGATTAAGAGTGTTGGGCAAGTAACTGAAAGGTAGTCAGGTTTGAATCCCACGAGCCGACTAGATAAAACATCTGCCAATGTGCCCTTGAGCAAGGCACGTATGAGAATCCAAGATGGCGTAGCAGTCGGACGTGTCTTTGTTTGTCCTGTCCCGTGTAAATAGTCTTCGTATTTTTCGTATACATTTCGTATATATTTTAATTTCACTTTCCATCTAGGAACTGAATATACATTCCTACATTCCGCCTCACCCAATGTGGTACGGACCTGCTATTTTTTTATACTTTAGAACCGTAACCCCAATCAGAAGCTAGCCAGATAACTAGCTACTAGCTAGTAGTCAGTTAGCCACTGCTGCGGTCTTCACCCTCAACTCGGACACAGCCAGCTTCAATACCGGGCCAATACCTGCCAGTCTGCAAGCGCGATATCAACCCAGAGCATATAGGACTGCTTTTTCTCTACCACATCACCGGATTCCTGACGCAAGCTCTGGACAATTACACCGTATCATCACAGCTAGCTAGCTGCAACCGAGTGGCTACTACTGGCTAACACCTCTGTCCCGAAGCAAGCACCAGTTAGCCTTGAGCTAGCCTCGAGCTAGGCCCATCTGCCGGCTAGCTGAAGAGGTCTACCAGCGAATTCTTGGGCTACAATACCAGCTACAAGCTAATTTAGCCATTTTTTTTTGCCGCTGCTAGTAGCTTTTACCTTCTGCACAGACACCAGCCCTGTTATTAGCCTGGATATTACTCACCAATTTACCAGCATCGGACTGTCTCTCGACAACAACGCCGGATTCCTGCCGTAATCCCTGAGCCACTACTTCTGATCCTCACAGCTAGCTTGTAGCTAGCGCCACTGCCACGAAGCTAGCACCAGTTAGCAAACACAATTCTACAATTCACAACCTCTCTTTCGCCATCGCCATCTGGCTTGGATTCTCTGTCGACACGACCACGTCTGAGCAGACCCCCTCCGTCTGAGCAGACCACCCCCCGGGCTACTAACTTTAAACGCCGCGTGCTAGCTTAGTGGAGGCCTCCCTGCTCCATCTACGGCTGCCCCCTGGACACTATGATCACTTGGCTACATAGCTGATGCATGCTTGACTGTCCATTAATTCACGGTACTCCATTCTGTTTATTTGTGTTTTATCTGTCGGCTCTGTGCTTTAACTCAGGATCTGTGTGTAGTTAATCCGACCCTCTCTGCCTAGTCGTCGCCATTTTTACCTGTTGTTGCTGTGTTAGACTAGCACCCTGTTATTGCTGCTGTTATCTTACCTGTTGTTTTAGCTAGCTCTCCCAATCAAGACCTGCAATCACTTTATGCCTTATTGTATGTCTCTCTCAAATATCAATATGCCTTGCATACTGTTGTTCAGGCTAGTTATCATTATCATTGTTTTGGTTTGCAATGGACCCTGTAGTTCCACTCTCCGTACCTCTGATACCCCCTTGGTCCCACCCCCCACACATGCGGTGACCTCACCCATTGAGACCAGCATGTCCAGAGATACAACCTCTCTTATCATCACCCAGTGCCTGGGCTTGCCTCCGCTGTACCCACGCCCCACCATACCCCTGTCTGCACATTATGCCCAGAATCTATTCAACCATGCCCATAAATCTGCTCCTTTTATTCTTTGTCCCCAACGCTCTAGGCGACCAGTTTTGATAGCCTTTAGCCGCACCCTCATCCTACTACTCCTCTGTTCCTCGGGTGATGTGGAGGTAAACCCAGGCCCTGCATGTCCCCAGTCACCCTCATTTGTTGACTTCTGTGATCGAAAAAGCCTTGGCCTCATGCATGTCAACATCAGAAGCCTCCTCCCCAAGTTTGCCTTACTCACCGCTTTAGCACACTCTGCCAACCCTGATGTCCTTGCCGTGTCCGAATCCTGGCTTAGGAAGGCCACCAAAAATTCGGAGATTTCCATACCCAACTATAACACTTTCCGTCAAGATAGAACTGCCAAAGGGGGAGGAGTTGCAATCTACTGCAGAGAGAGCCTGAAAAGTTCTGTCATACTTTCCAGGTCTATGCCCAAACAGTTCGAACTTCTAATTTTAAAAATTAATCTCTCCAGAAATAAGTCTCTCACTGTTGCCGCCTGCTACAGACCCCCCTCAGCTCCCAGCTGTGCCCTGGACACCATCTGTGAATTGATCGCTCCCCATCTAGCTTCAGAGTTTGTTCTGTTAGGTGACCTAAACTGGGATATGCTTAACACCCCGGCAGTCCTACAATCCAAGCTTGATGCCCTCAATCTCACACAAATCATCAAGGAACCCACCAGGTACAACCCTAAATCCGTAAACATGGGCACCCTAATAGACATTATCCTGACCAACCTGCCCTCCAAATACACCTCTGCTGTCTTCAATCAAGATCTCAGCGATCACTGCCTCATTGCCTGTATCCGCCACGGGTCCGCGGTCAAACGACCACCCCTCATCACTGTCAAACGCTCCCTAAAACACTTCTGCGAGCAGGCCTTTCTAATCGACCTGGCCCGGGTACCCTGGAAGGATATTGACCTCATCCCGTCAGTTGAGGATGCCTGGTCATTCTTTAAATGTTACTTCCTCACCATATTAGACAAGCATGCTCCGTTCAAAAAATGCAGAACCAAGAACAGATATAGCCCTTGGTTCACTCCAGACCTGACTGCCCTCGACCAGCACAAAAACATCCTGTGGCGAACTGCAATAGCATCGAAGAGCCCCCGCGATATGCAACTGTTCAGGGAAGTCAGGAACCAATACACGCAGTCAGTCAGGAAAGCAAAGGCCAGCTTTTTCAAGCAGAAATTTGCATCCTGTAGCTCTAACTCCAAAAAGTTCTGGGATACTGTAAAGTCCATGGAGAACAAGAGCACCTCCTCCCAGCTGCCCACTGCACTGAGGCTAGGTAACACGGTCACCACCGATAAATCCGTGATAATCGAAGACTTCAACAAGCATTTCTCAATGGCTGGCCATGCCTTCCTCCTGGCGACTCCAACCTTGGCCAACAGCCCCGCCCCCCCCGCTGCTACTCGCCCAAGCCTCCCCAGCTTCTCCTTTACCCAAATCCAGATAGCAGATGTTCTGAAAGAGCTGGAAAACCTGGACCCATACAAATCAGCTGGGCTTGACAATCTGGACCCCCTATTTCTGAAACTGTCCGCCGCCATTGTCGCACCCCCTATCACCAGCCTGTTCAACCTCTCCTTCGTATCATCTGAGATCCCCAAGGATTGGAAAGCTGCCGCGGTCATCCCCCTCTTCAAAGGGGGAGACACCCTGGACCCAAACTGTTACAGACCTATATCCATCCTGCCCTGCCTATCTAAGGTCTTCGAAAGCCAAGTCAACAAACAGATCACTGACCATCTCGAATCCCACCGTACCTTCTCCGCTGTGCAATCCGGTTTCCGAGCCGGTCATGGGTGCACCTCAGCCACGCTCAAGGTACTAAACGATATCATAACCGCCATCGATAAAAGACATTACTGTGCAGCCGTCTTCATCGACCTGGCCAAGGCTTTCGACTCTGTCAATCACCATATTCTTATCGGCAGACTCAGTAGCCTCGGTTTTTCTAATGACTGCCTTGCCTGGTTCACCAACTACTTTGCAGACAGAGTTCAGTGTGTCAAATCGGAGGGCATGTTGTCCGGTCCTCTGGCAGTCTCTATGGGGGTACCACAGGGTTCAATTCTCGGGCCGACTCTTTTCTCTGTATACATCAATGATGTTGCTCTTGCTGCGGGCGATTCCCTGATCCACCTCTACGCAGACGACACCATTCTATATACTTCCGGCCCTTCCTTGGACACTGTGCTATCTAACCTCCAAACGAGCTTCAATGCCATACAACACTCCTTCCGTGGCCTCCAACTGCTCTTAAACGCTAGTAAAACCAAATGCATGCTTTTCGACCGTTCGCTGCCTGCACCCGCACGCCCGACTAGCATCACCACCCTGGACGGTTCCGACCTAGAATATGTGGACATCTATAAGTACCTAGGTGTCTGGCTAGACTGCAAACTCTCCTTCCAGACTCATATCAAACATCTCCAATCCAAAATCAAAGCAAGAATCGGCTTTCTATTCCGCAACAAAGCCTCCTTCACTCACGCCGCCAAACTTACCCTAGTAAAACTGACTATCCTACCGATCCTCGACTTCGGCGATGTCATCTACAAAATAGCTTCCAATACTCTACTCAGCAAACTGGATGCAGTTTATCACAGTGCCATTCGTTTTGTTACTAAAGCACCTTATACGACCCACCACTGCGACCTGTATGCCCTAGTCGGCTGGCCCTCGCTACATGTTCGTCGTCAGACCCACTGGCTCCAGGTCATCTACAAGGCTATGCTAGGTAAAGTGCCGCCTTATCTCAGTTCACTGGTCACGATGGCTACACCCACCCGCAACACGCGCTCCAGCAGGTGTATCTCACTGATCATCCCTAAAGCCAAAACCTCATTTGGACGCCTTTCCTTCCAGTTCTCTGCTGCCTGCGACTGGAACGAATTGCAAAAATCTCTGAAGTTGGAGACTTTTATCTCCCTCAACAACTTTAAAAATCTGCTATCCGAGCAGCTAACCGATCGCTGCAGCTGTACATAGTCCATCTGTAAACTACCCACCCAATTTACCTACCTCACCCCCCATACTGCTTTTATTTATTTACTTTTCTGCTCTTTTGCACACCAGTATCTCTTCTTGCACATGATCATCTGATGATTTATCACTCCAGTGTTAATCTGCTAAATTGTAATTATTCGATTTATTGCCTACCTCATGCCTTTTGCACACATTGTATATAGATTCTCTTTTTTTTTTTCTACCATGTTTTGACTTGTTTATTGTTTACTCCATGTGTAACTCTGTGTTGTCTGTTCACACTGCTATGCTTTATCTTGGCCAGGTCGCAGTTGCAAATGAGAACTTGTTCTCAACTAGCCTACCTGGTTAAATAAAGGTGAAATAAAAAAAATAAAAAAATAAATGATGTAAATGTGAATCCCATATCATGATCCATAGGCTGTAAGAGAGGAAGAGTCAGGTGGGATTTATTTATTATTCACCCTTATTTTACCAGGTAAATTGACTGAGCACATATTCTCATTTACAGCAGGAGGAGAGGGGATGAATGAGACAATTGGAAACTGGGGATGATTAGGTAGCCATGATAGGCCATATTGGGAATTGAGGGCCAGATTGGGAAATGAGGGCCATATTGGGAATTGAGGGCCAGATTGGGAAATGAGGGCCATATTGGGAATTGAGGGCCAGATTGGGAAATGAGGGCCATATTGGGAATTGAGGGCCAGATTGGGAAATGAGGGCCAGATTGGGAAATGAGGGCCATATTGGGAATTGAGGGCCAGATTGGGAAATGAGGGCCAGATTGGAAAATGAGGGCCAGATTGGGAAATGAGGGCCATATTGGGAATTGAGGGCCAGATTGGGAAATGAGGGCCATATTGGGAATTGAGGGCCAGATTGGGAAATGAGGGCCAGATTGGGAAATGAGGGCCAGATTGGGAAATGAGGGCCAGATTGGGAAATGAGCGCCAGATTGGGAAATGAGGGCCAGATTGGGAAATGAGGGCCATATTGGGAATTGAGGGTCATTTCGGGAAATAAGGGCCAGATTGGGAATTGAGGGCCAGATTGGGAATTGAGGGCCAGATTGGGAATTGAGGGCCAGATTGGGAAATAAGGGCCAGATTGGGAATTGAGGGCCAGATTGGGAATTGAAGGCCAGATTGGGAATTGAGGGCCAGATTGGGAAATGAGGGCCAGATTGGGAACTGAGGGCCAGATTGGGAATTGAGGGCCAGATTGGCAATTGAGGGCCAGATTGGGAATTGAGGGCCAGATTGGGAAATGAGGGCCAGATTGGGAAATGAGGGCCAGATTGGGAATTGAGGGCCAGATTGGGAATTGAGGGCCAGATTGGGGATTGAGAGCCAGATTGGGAAATGAGGGCCAGATTGGGAATTGAGGGCCAGATTGGGAATTGAGGGCCAGATTGGGAATTGAGGGCCAGATTGGGAAATAAAGGCCAGATTGGGAATTGAGGGCCAGATTGGGAATTGAGGGCCAGATTGGGAATTGAGGGCCAGATTGGGAATTGTGTAGGTGCATAAACGACAACTATGTTAGACATATAATACCTAGGCCTATATAATACACATCTCGGTCACTGCAGCATATCATAGTACTCTCATGTACTGATGTACTCTCATCCACCCCCTTCCTACCACAGCACCAGCCATGTATTCAAACCCATTCGCTAATTTCCTATGTCCCCATATTTCCCTTGTATATACTTAATGGAAGCAGTTTGCTCAATGACTGTGCTCAGGAAATGCTTTTGTGCGTGCTCTAGTGAACGAGAGGAGGGTGGGTCGGTGAGAGGAAGTCGGCAATCACACACTGAAAGACGCAATGTACTGATCTCGCTGACTGTTCTGTCACAGACACACCCTTTTGTGCAATAGTTACAAAGACATATGTTTCACAGTGGTTCTTTATTGCTTCACCTTATCTCCAAGGAAACACACTCCAAAACTCCAGAGAAGTTTAATGATTGATCCAACTGTTAAGGTTAAACTGCACCAATATTGATGCTCTAGGCTAACCTGTAACCCTGCACCAATATTGATGGTATGGACTAACCTGTAACCCTGCACCAATATTGATGCTATGGGCTAACCTGTAACCCTGCACCAATATTGATGGTATGGACTAACCTGTAACCCTGCACCAATATTGATGCTCTAGGCTAACCTGTAACCCTGCACCAATAGTGATGCTATGGGCTAACCTGTAACCCTGCACCAATATTGATGCTCTAGGCTAACCTGTAACCCTGCACCAATATTGATGGTATAGTTTTCTCTCTAGTCGTGATAGTAAATATCTGATAGTAAATATCTGCTCAACTCTCTTGATAGAACTCCTCAGGTTCAATCACAAGCATCCTTGTTTTGAAGTTTGAGAGACTAGACCTTATTGACCCAATCCTCTTCATGTCGTAAGTCCTCCGCTCCATCAGTGTGTTATTCATCACTCTATTAATATGCCTTGTCCTCAGTGCTCCATCAGTGTGTTATTCATCACTCTATTAATATGCCTTGTCCTCCGCTCCATCAGTGTGTTATTCATCACTCTATTAATATGCCTTGTCCTCAGCTCCATCAGTGTGTTATTCATCACTCTATTAATATGCCTTGTCCTCAGCTCCATCAGTGTGTTATTCATCACTCTATTAATATGCCTTGTCCTCAGCTCCATCAGTGTGTTATTCATCACTCTATTAATATGCCTTGTCCTCAGTGCTCCATCAGTGTGTTATTCATCACTCTATTAATATGCCTTGTCCTCAGTGCTCCATCAGTGTGTTATTCATCACTCTATTAATATGCCTTGTCCTCCGCTCCATCAGTGTGTTATTCATCACTCTATTAATATGCCTTGTCCTCAGCTCCATCAGTGTGTTATTCATCACTCTATTAATATGCCTTGTCCTCAGCTCCATCAGTGTGTTATTCATCACTCTATTAATATGCCTTGTCCTCAGCTCCATCAGTGTGTTATTCATCACTCTATTAATATGCCTTGTCCTCAGTGCTCCATCAGTGTGTTATTCATCACTCTATTAATATGCCTTGTCCTCAGTGCTCCATCAGTGTGTTATTCATCACTCTATTAATATGCCTTGTCCTCAGCTCCATCAGTGTGTTATTCATCACTCTATTAATATGCCTTGTACTCAGTGCTCCATCAGTGTGTTATTCATCACTCTATTAATATGCCTTGTCCTCAGCTCCATCAGTGTGTTATTCATCACTCTATTAATATGCCTTGTCCTGAGCTCCATCAGTGTGTTATTCATCACTCTATTAATATGCCTTGTCCTCCGCTCCATCAGTGTGTTATTCATCACTCTATTAATATGCCTTGTCCTCAGTGCTCCACCAGTGTGTTATTCATCACTCTATTAATATGCCTTGTCCTCAGCTCCATCAGTGTGTTATTCATCACTCTATTAATATGCCTTGTCCTCAGTGCTCCATCAGTGTGTTATTCATCACTCTATTAATATGCCTTGTCCTCAGCTCCATCAGTGTGTTATTCATCACTCTATTAATATGCCTTGTCCTCCGCTCCATCAGTGTGTTATTCATCACTCTATTAATATGCCTTGTCCTCAGTGCTCCATCAGTGTGTTATTCATCACTCTATTAATATGCCTTGTCCTCAGCTCCATCAGTGTGTTATTCATCACTCTATTAATATGCCTTGCCAGCCCTGAGGAGAAGGAGCGGCGGCAGTAATAGCAGGTGCTCGTCGCTTCTTTTAACATCAGCATCAACAGCAGTAAAATTAGAACTCTCTGACGCCAACCTGCGTCGATGCTGCAACCCAGGGGAGGAAGCAGGCAGTAGCGTCTGCCTGAGAAAAAAGGAACAAAATAAAAGGAGGGAGGGGGGGGGGGGGGTGGGGTGGAGGGGGAAAAGGATAAGACAAGGAGGTAGAGAGGGGGAGGGAGAAGTAGAGAGAGATAGAAATAGGGGTAGGGAAGAGAAGAGAGGGGGAGAGATAAAGAGAGGGGGGAGTAGAGAGAGATAGAAAGAGGGGTAGGGATGAGAAGAGAGAGGGGGAGAAGGGAGAAAGAGAAAGAAGAAGAGAGAGAAGGAAAGGGAGAGAGAGAGAGAGAGTGCAGTGATGAGAGGGAGAGAGAGAGAGAGTGCAGTGATGAGAGGGAGAGAGAGAGAGTGTGCAGTGATGAGAGGGAGAGAGAGAGAGAGTGCAGTGATGAGAGAGAGAGAGTGCAGTGATGAGAGGGAGAGAGAGAGAGTGCAGTGATGAGAGGGAGAGAGAGAGAGTGCAGTGATGAGAGGGAGAGAGAGAGAGAGTGCAGTGATGAGAGGGAGAGAGAGCGAGAGTGCAGTGATGAGAGGGAGAGAGAGAGTGCAGTGATGAGAGGGAGAGAGAGAGAGAGTGCAGTGATGAGAGGGAGAGAGAGAGAGTGCAGTGATGAGAGGGAGAGAGAGAGAGAGAGTGCAGTGATGAGAGGGAGAGAGAGAGAGTGCAGTGATGAGAGGGAGAGCTGAGTTGGTCTTTGTTCCACGACAACAAGCATCTCCATTTGTATCAGCCCCATCCTCATCGTTTGGTTCCACTCCATCTACACGGTAGCCCCATCGGTAGCCCCATCCTCATCGTTTGGATCTGCTCCATCTTCACGGCAGCCCCATCCTCATCGTTTGTTTCCGCTCCATCTTCACGGCAGCCCCATCCTCATCGTTTGTTTCCGCTCCATCTTCACGGCAGCCCCATCCTCATCGTTTGGTTCCGCTCCATCTTCACGGTAGCCCCATCCTCATCGTTTGGTTCCACTCCATCTTCACGGTAGCCCCATCCTCATCGTTTGGTTCCGCTCCATTTTCACGGTAGCCCCATCCTCATCGTTTGGTTCTGCTCCATCTCCACGGTAGCCCCATCCTCATCGTTGGTTCCGCTCCATCTTCACGGCAGCCCCATCCTCATCGTTTGGTTCCGCTCCATCTTCACGGCAGCCCCATCCTCATCGTTTGGTTCCGCTCCATCTTCACGGCAGCCCCATCCTCATCGTTTGTTTCCGCTCCATCTTCACGGCAGCCCCATCCTCATCGTTTGGTTCCACTCCATCTACACGGTAGCCCCATCGGTAGCCCCATCCTCATCGTTTGGTTCCGCTCCATTTTCACGGTAGCCCCATCCTCATCGTTTGGTTCTGCTCCATCTCCACGGTAGCCCCATCCTCATCGTTGGTTCCGCTCCATCTTCACGGCAGCCCCATCCTCATCGTTTGGTTCCGCTCCATCTTCACGGCAGCCCCATCCTCATCGTTTGGTTCCGCTCCATCTTCACGGCAGCC
Organism: Salvelinus alpinus; assembly: GCF_045679555.1. Classification (NCBI taxonomy): domain Eukaryota; kingdom Metazoa; phylum Chordata; class Actinopteri; order Salmoniformes; family Salmonidae; genus Salvelinus; species Salvelinus alpinus. The sequence continues at coordinate 9,768,308 of NC_092112.1, read as the reverse complement.
CCATCCTCATCGTTTGGTTCCGCTCCATCTTCACGGCAGCCCCATCCTCATCGTTTGGATCTGCTCCATCTTCACGGCAGCCCCATCCTCATCGTTTGTTTCCGCTCCATCTTCACGGTAGCCCCATCCTCATCGTTTGGATCTGCTCCATCTTCACGGTAGCCCCATCCTCATCGTTTGGTTCCGCTCCATCTTCACGGTAGCCCCATCCTCATCGTTTGGTTCCGCTCCATTTTCACGGTAGCCCCATCCTCATTGTTTGAATCCGCTCCATCTTCACGGTAGCCCCATCCTCATCGTTTGGTTCCGCTCCATCTTCACGGTAGCCCCATCCTCATCGTTTGGTTCCGCTCCATCTTCACGGCAGCCCCATCCTCATCGTTTGGTTCCGCTCCATCTTCACGGCAGCCCCATCCTCATCGTTTGGTTCCGCTCCATCTTCACGGTAGCCCCATCCTCATCGTTTGGTTCCGCTCCATCTTCACGGTAGCCCCATCCTCATCGTTTGGTTCCGCTCCATCTTCACGGCAGCCCCATCCTCATCGTTTGGTTCCACTCCATCTACACGGTAGCCCCATCGGTAGCCCCATCCTCATCGTTTGGTTCCGCTCCATCTTCACGGTAGCCCCATCCTCATCGTTTGGATCTGCTCCATCTTCACGGTAGCCCCATCCTCATCGTTTGGATCTGCTCCATCTTCACGGTAGCCCCATCCTCATCGTTTGTATCCGCTCCATCTTCACGGTAGCCCCATCCTCATCGTTTGGTTCCGCTCCATCTTCACGGTAGCCCCATCCTCATCGTTTGGTTCCGCTCCATTTTCACGGTAGCCCCATCCTCATCGTTTGGTTCCGCTCCATTTTCACGGTAGCCCCATCCTCATCGTTTGGTTCCGCTCCATCTTCACGGTAGCCCCATCCTCATCGTTTGGTTCTGCTCCATCTTCACGGTAGCCCCATCCTCATCGTTTGTATCCGCTCCATTTTCACGGCAGCCCCATCCTCATCGTTTGGTTCCGCTCCATTTTCACGGTAGCCCCATCCTCATCGTTTGGTTCCGCTCCATCTTCACGGTAGCCCCATCCTCATCGTTTGGTTCCGCTCCATCTTCACGGTAGCCCCATCCTCATCGTTTGTCTCCTCTCAACTCCCAGGAGTCAGGACATGGATGGATGTCGTTACAAATCCAATAGCAGTTACCTCAGCCACTCCTCCTGTGACTGTATTTCAGTTTGAGGATTATCTGAAATAGATTCACGCACTAAGAAAAAAAACACCACAGGTCACAGTTGGTAATGTCTCATATATAAATGTATAATGACAATGTGGGATTTGCGACACGTGTTAATATTTCCTATGAATTAACCATATGTCTCATACATGCTTTCACAGGAGATGATGTCAACGTCATATTTGAGACAGAAGAAGAAAGCAGACCCATTTGGACCTCTGATGACGTTCATATATATAGGGTCTATATATAAAAAACTAAACTTTTCCAGGAAGTCACAATGCAATTACCACGCATGACCAGTCTGGTTTCTGCTGTTGAAGTGTATTATATACAGTATCCACAGCCCTATTGATTCATCCTGAATGACATGCACTATATCAATGTCTAGAGCCTCTCCCGTTGTAGTTTGTTTGTTCAGGAGCTCCAGCGATAAAGGTCACCGACACGGTCTCAGATAGGTAGGGCCATTACCTAGAGGGTGTGGAGACGTGATTGCGTCATCCCGCCATCCACTCCTAGCGAGAGGTGTCATAAACCTCAACCTCTGGCTCGGATAATGACATTTGTCATAGGTCCCAAGGGATTAGAGAGAGCATAACAGCTCGTATCTGGTCATAACAGGTCGTAACAGGTTATAAGTGCTCTATTACCCTCATCACACCCACGTTGAAAACCAGAGCTACATACTGTCTCTATAGCTTTATGGCTCTATAGAGGCAGGTCAGTAGCTTAATCTATGGCTCTATAGAGGCAGGTCAGTAGCTTTATCTATGGCTCCATAGAGGCAGGCCAGTAGCTTTATCTATGGCTCCATAGAGGCAGGTCAGTAGCTTTATCTATGGCTCTATAGAGGCAGGCCAGTAGCTTTATCTATGGCTCTATAGAGCCAGGTCAGTAGCTTTATCTATGGCTCTATAGAGGCAGGCCAGTAGCTTTATCTATGGCTCTATAGAGCCAGGTCAGTAGCTTTATCTATGGCTCTATAGAGGCAGGTCAGTAGCTTTATCTATGGCTCTATAGAGGCAGGTCAGTAGCTTTATCTATGGCTCCATAGAGGCAGGTCAGTAGCTTTATCTATGGCTCTATAGAGGCAGGTCAGTAGCTTTATCTATGGCTCCATAGAGGCAGGTCAGTAGCTTTATCTATGGCTCAATAGAGGCAGGTCAGTAACTTTATTTATGGCTCAATAGAGGCAGATCAGTAGCTTTATCTATGGCTACATAGAGGCAGGTCAGTAGCTTTACTGTATGGCTCTACAGAGGCAGGCCATTAGCTTTATGGCTCCATTGAAGCAGGTCAGTAGCTTTATCTATGGCTCTACAGAGGCAGGCCAGTAGCTTTATCTATGGCTCCATAGAGGCAGGTCAGTAGCTTTATCTATGGCTCTATGGAGGCAGGTCAGTAGCTTTATCTATGGCTCTATAGAGGCAGGCCTGTAGCTTTATCTACTGTATGGCTCTACAGAGGCAGACCAGTAGCTTTATCTATGGCTCCATAGAGGCAGGTCAGTAGCTTTATCTATGGCTCCATAGAGGCAGGTCAGTAGCTTTATCTATGGCTCTATGGAGGCAGGTCAGTAGCTGTATCTATGGCTCTATAGAGGCAGATCAGTAGCTTTATCTATGGCTCTACAGAGGCAGGCCAGTAGCTTTATCTATGGCTCTATAGAGGCAGGTCAGTAGCTTTATGGCTCTATAGAGGCAGATCAGTAGCTTTATCTATAGCTCTATGGAGGCAGATCAGTAGCTTTATCTATGGCTCTATAGAGGCAGGTCAGTAGCTTTATCTACTGTATGGCTCTACAGAGGCAGGCCAGTAGCTTTATGGCTCCATAGAAGCAGGTTAGTAGCTTGATATATGGCTCTACAGAGGCAGGCCAGTAGCTTTATCTATGGCTCTATAGAGGCAGATCAGTAGCTTTATCTATGGCTCTAAAGAGGCAGGTTAGTAGCTGTATCAGGGGCAGGCCAGTAGCTTTATCTATGGCTCTATAGAGGCAGATCAGTAGCTTTATCTATGGCTCTACAGAGGCAGGCCAGTAGCTTTATCTATGGCTCTATAGAGGCAGGTTAGTAGCTTTATCTATGGCTCTATAGAGGCAGATCAGTAGCTTTATCTATGGCTCTACAGAGGCAGGCCAGTAGCTTTATCTATGGCTCTATAGAGGCAGGTCAGTAGCTTTATGGCTCTATAGAGGCAGATCAGTAGCTTTATCTATAGCTCTATGGAGGCAGATCAGTAGCTTTATCTATGGCTCTATAGAGACAGGTCAGTAGCTTTATCTACTGTATGGCTCTACAGAGGCAGGCCAGTAGCTTTATCTATGGCTCTGGTAGAAATGGAAGGTCAGTAGCTTTACTTTGTCTTTGGTGGAAATGGCAGGTCACTGCAATTTCATGTAGGGAATTTTGACAGCAGAATATCAGGCCTCTCTTGTGGTAAAAATAGATCTGATCTTAATCAGTGAGACCTGGATAAATAGAGGTTAAATACCATCAAACTTAGGGGTAATGGCAATTCAGAATAGTGGCAGTGAGAGTGACATATTCAGAGGGGTGAATTGACGTACAGCAGTAAGACCAGTGGGAGACACAGCTTTATCTGTCCAATAATTAGTGTTCACTCAGTGACAGCCTCTGCTCTTAGCGGGCCGTCTGGAGTGCTGGGTCTTCTCTAGGGGATCCGGAAGCGGAGGTTTCCCTGGAAACCGGACAGCTCCATCAATCCTAATTGTGTAATCCCTGAGCCGCTGCTGACAACAAAATAATAGCTTTGGGGGATCTTCAGAATACCCAGTAACTGTGAATGTGATACGGCCTGTTGTGTAATGCTGTTGAGGATTAACCACTTCCTGTACTCTCTGGTTTGTTAGTTCATTATGTAATCAAATGAAATGCTACTTTTCACCAAACATTCTTCAGTTAACTGGTAGGACCACGTAGCTACTGTCAGAAGAGTGATAAAATACATTTTCAAATGAGGCCAATACAGGTATATCTAGATAAAGGGTGGCAGGTAGCCTCGAGGTTAGAGCATTGGGCCAATATTCGAAAGGTTGCTAGTTTGAATACCGGAGCCGACTGTGACCTTGAGCAAGGCACTAAACCAAAGCACTAAACATAATTGCTGTACAATGGTGACCTGGGCTGTGATCCCACTCCACTGCAGGTGTTTCAAGGAGAGTTTGGATATGCCAAAACACTTGACAAATATAAGCACCCCCACCCCCAAATTATAATAGATAGATATGATTTTACAGGCGCTTTATTATGGACTCTTATCTATCTATTTATCCATCTATCAGACCAAACTGTCAACAGCCCTCCTTGACAGCTGCGGCGCTGTGGAGAATTTGAGCTCTTTAGCGGAGTTTCAGTTACCTAGCTGTTGCTCGTGTTTTATTCGGCTTGTAGCCATGGCTCGGTTCGCTGCCCTACTGCTTTTACCTGTTCTCATTGAATCGGTATTTTCGATTTCTTTCTTTCTACCTGTAAATTCAAGGAAATGTCTTCGGGAAGAGATCCACAAAGACGTGCTCGTCACGGGGGAGTATGACATCAACGACGAGTCCAACACCAAAACCAACCTGAAGGTGAGTTTGATGATGTTGGCAATACCGACGTTGCTCGGCTAAGCTAGTTAGCTGCTAACTGTTAGCAGTGAAGGCCCAAACGTAGTTTGGTCATATCATTTCCCGATGAGAAGTAACGTTATCACAACGAAATGCAAAACGTGGATATGATAACGCAGCGAGTTATCTATGTGCATTTGCTACCAATAACGGCTAGTTAGCTCAATGTCTTGTTCACAGCTGCTGTTAGTTTGTAGCTAACTATGGTTAGCTAGCTAACTTTAGCCTGGTTGGGCCTGTGACAGATCCTTCCTGGTTTTTGCCCTGTGAAATGGTTTTGACATAAATAGCAGAATTGTACATTTCTCAAACCAAGTTCATGAAGTATTACATGTGTAAAGGAATTGAAAATTGCAGATCAGAACTAACTGTTATTGTGTTGCTAACCCAATTTAATGTTTAGTTTCAGTTGAGTTGGTGAACATTCATTCAGGATGTTACACGTCAGTCTTAGCTCCCCCATCCACTCTGTGATACGTGTAACCTACTAGCTAGGCTAGCTATGTTAGCATGCTGTAGATTTATCATGTGGATGTCAGCAAAGGGAACGCAGGATTAGAATATGTCTATCATTTGCCTATTGACAAAGTTAGCAGGTTTTGTGTGTGAGTTTACATTACACGTAATTAAGTAAACACAACATTGCCCATAGCGACTGCCATGATGCAGCAGCTGTCATAACGTGATGTATCTCTACCTTTTTACGTAATTTTGTTATTGTCACCTGTTTTTAGATCACAGACTCATCAGGACACATCCTCTACTCGAAGGAAGATGCAACGAAAGGGAAGTTTGCCTTCACAACAGAAGATTATGACATGTTTGAAGTGTGCTTTGAGAGCAAGTCCCCAATGGGTAAGTCAATCTACGTCCCAAAATGGCTCCCTATTTAAGTGCACTACTTTTGACCAGAGGCCTTTGAGAAAAGTAGTGTCCTAAATGGGGAATGGGGTGGCATTTGGGACATACATAATGTGTATAGTTGTTCTTCTGTGGTACGGAAAGTGATGGTACTCCTTAATTAACATAGATGTTTGCAAAGAGCAGGCTCTGCTCAATGTAATTGATAGTCTAACTGCATTACGCCATCCACAAGTAGTGTCTTGTGACAGATTGTTAACAAATGAGTTGCTAGCCTGAATACCAGTCTGAGTTATCATTCCACTCCTTGCCACTCTTTGTAATGCTAACCATTACATGAAGTACAGTGCATTCGGGAAAGTATTCAGACCCCTTGACTGTTTCAAAATTATTCTAAAATGGATAAAATATTTTTTTTCTTATCAATATCCCATAATGACAAAGCGAAAACAGTTATTTTTAATAATTTTTTTGCAAATATATACAAAAAATAAATAGCTTATTTACATAGGTATTCAGACCCTTTGCTATGAGACTCGAAATTGAGCTCAGGTGCATCCTGTTTCCATTGATCATCCTTGAGATGTTTCTACAACTTGATTGGAGTCCACCTGTGGTAAATTCAATTGATTGGACATGATTTGGAAAGGCACACACCTGTCTATACAAGGTCCCACAGTTGACAGTGTATGTCACAGCAAAGAAACAAGCCATGAGGTGGAAGGAATTGTCCGTAGAGCTCCGAGACAGGATTGTGTCGAGGCACAGATCTGGGGAAGGGTACCAAAACATTTCTGCAGCATTGAAGGACCCCAAGAACACAGTGGCCTCCATCATTCTTAAATGGAAGAAGTTTGGAACCACCAAGACTCTTCTTAGAGCTGGCCGCATGGCCAAACTGAGCAATCGGGGGAGAGGGGCCTTGGTCAGGGAGGTGACCAAGAACCCGATGGTCCCTCTGACAGAGCTCTAGAGTTCCTCTGTGGAGATGGGAGAACCTTCCAGAAGGACAACCATCTCTGCAGCACTCCACCAATCAGGCCTTTATGGTCGAGTGGCCAGACAGAAGCCACTCCTCAGTAAAAGGCACATGACAGCCTGCTTCGAGTTAGTCAAAAGGCAGCTAAAGACCCTCAGACCATGAGAAACAAGATTCTCTGGTCTGATAAAACTAAGATTGAACTCTTTGGCCTGAATGCCATGTGTCACATTTGGAGGAAACCTGGCACCATCCCTACATTGAAGCATGGTGGTGGAAGCATCATGCTGTGGGGATGTTTTTCAGCGGCAGGGACTGGGAGACTAGTCAGGATCGAGGGAAATATGAACAAAGCAAAGTACAGTGAGACCCTTGATGAAAACCTGCTCCATTGTGCTTAGGACCTCAGACTGGGGTGAAGGTTCACCTTCCAACAGATCAACGACCCTAAGCACACAGCCAAGACAACGCAGGAGTGGCTTCGGGACAAGTCTCTGAATGTCGTTGAGTGGCCCAGCCAGAGCCCGGACTTGAACCCGATTGAACATGTCTGGAGAGACCTGAAAATAGCTGTGCAGCTGACAGAGCTTGAGAGGATCTGCAGAGAAGAGTGGGAGAAACTCTCCAAATACAGGTCTGCCAAGGTAGTAGCGTCATACCCAAGAAGACTCGAGGCTGTAATCGCTGCCAAAGGCGCTTCAACAAAGTACTGAGTAAAGGGTCTGAATAATTATGTATATGTGATATTTAACCTGTTTTTGCTTCATCATTTATAGGGTATTGTGTGTAGATTGATGAGGGGGGGGAAAAAACAATTTAATACATTTTAGAATAAGGCTGTAACGTAACAAAATGTGGAAAAAGTCAAAGGGGTCTGAATACTTTCTGAATGCACTGTACATGAGGGGAAATGTTAGCAAAACAGGTTCTAGATTTCAGGCCTTAGATGCGGTTAAGAAGTCAATGGAACTTGACCCAAACAATGGAAATGCCATGGAAACGCGTGTGGGGAAAGATCCCGAATCTCCTCATTGCCCCCCTGCAAAATTAGCCTACATTTAGGCTGTTGTTTATATGTGTATTCCACACTATGTTGAGATAAAAAATCAAGAGTATAATGCTTGTATAGATGTCAACCCCCCCCCCCCCCCCTCCCCCCATACATGCTCATGTCATCGTTACCAATCAACTGTATTACAGTAACGACTGACCTCCACCATCGATTTCTGAATGCTAGCTATGCTAACCAGCTTATACGAATGGGAGTTAGCATTTAGCAGTCACTTCTTCTAAACCTAAAAAAAAGGTACTAGTTGTAAATGTTATGCAGAGAAAACAGCCAATTATATCCAAATCGGACTTTAGTAACCACATTGGGGGGCCTTTTACAATACATAAATCATGACAGATTTGATAAATATACATTTTGTTTGATCATATTTGTTGAATGTGCGCCAATCCGGGGTCCTTCTGTCTCCTCCTACGGTCTGTGTTCCATTGACCTCTCTACCACATCTATAGGCTAGCCAGCACATTGCTACATTTGGTTCTGGGTTCTGAGACCCCCCCCCCCAAGGAACACTGCAGTTTCAACTCTTAACCCTTTACACTCTGGGGAATTTAAATGTTTCTTACGGAAGAAATCTGAAAATACATAAACCATGGTAGTAATTGAAAAGGGAACATTTAGGATATTATGGGAAAATGATTAACCAAAATGTCTTGTCAGTTCACCTTTTTATGTGATATTTACATTTACTGTCATTTTCACTCCATTTGTTGATAAAATCTGAAAATACTCTGAATACATTCAGTAACTAAATAATATTCCTGGGAAATGTGGAGTAAGTGCAACACAAGACAAAAAAAATGACACGGTTTGAGTGAGAAGACTAACTGGTTGCCTCACACCTCTCCAGTGTACACGGTTCCTAAGTCATTTTAATGCACTTTTATGTTTCAAAGAAGAGTCTTTAACTATACGTTGCTTATTTTTGAGCTTTCCTAGCTGAGTCGTTGAGGAACTAGGAACTAGTTGTTTTGCTTGCTGTGTGTTATTGCTGGCTGTGTGTTATTGCTGGCTGTGTGTTATTGCTGGCTGTGTGTTATTGCTGGCTGTGTGTTATTGCTGGCTGTGTGTTATTGCTGGCTGTGTGTTATTGAATGAGCTGAGTTAAAGCCCTGCATGGAAATGTACTGAATGAGGTGTATGTTCTGTCACCCAGGAACTGGGAGAGTCCCAGACCAGCTGGTTAATCTGGACATGAAGCACGGAGTGGAGGCCAAGAACTACGAGGAGGTGAGTAGAGACGAAGCCTTTCATTTGACCAAAATGTTTGGAGGGGCGCTCCCTCTGCTGTTTCCTGGAGTTCACGATCACTGTATTCCCTCTGCTGTTTCCTGGAGTTCACGATCACTGTATTCCCTCTGCTGTTTCCTGGAGTTCACGATCACTGTATTCCCTATACGATCGCTGTATTCCCTCTGCTGTTTCCTGGAGTTCACGATCACTGTATTCCCTATACGATCGCTGTATTCCCTCTGCTGTTTCCTGGAGTTCACGATCGCTGTATTCCCTATACGATCGCTGTATTCCCTCTGCTGTTTCCTGGAGTTCACGATCGCTGTATTCCCTATACGATCACTGTATTCCCTCTGCTGTTTCCTGGAGTTCACGATCACTGTATTCCCTATACGATCACTGTATTCCCTCTGCTGTTTCCTGGAGTTCACGATCGCTGTATTCCCTATACGATCGCTGGAGTTCACGATCACTGTATTCCCTATACGATCACTGTATTCCCTCTGCTGTTTCCTGGAGTTCACGATCGCTGTATTCCCTCTGCTGTTTCCTGGAGTTCACGATCGCTGTATTCCCTATACGATCACTGTATTCCCTCTGCTGTTTCCTGGAGTTCACGATCACTGTATTCCCTCTGCTGTTTCCTGGAGTTCACGATCGCTGTATTCCCTATACGATCGCTGTATTCCCTCTGCTGTTTCCTGGAGTTCACGATCAATGTATTCCCTATACGATCACTGTATTCCCTCTGCTGTTTCCTGGAGCTCACGATCGCTGTATTCCCTATACGATCACTGTATTCCCTCTGCTGTTTCCTGGAGCTCACGATCGCTGTATTCCCTATACGATCACTGTATTCCCTCTGCTGTTTCCTGGAGTTCACGATCGCTGTATTCCCTATACGATCGCTGTATTCCCTATACGATCGCTGTATTCCCTATACGATCGCTGTATTCCCTATACGATCGCTGTATTCCCTCTGCTGTTTCCTGGAGTTCACGATCGCTGTATTCCCTATACGATCGCTGTATTCCCTATACGATCGCTGTATTCCCTATACGATCGCTGTATTCCCTATACGATCGCTGTATTCCCTATACGATCGCTGTATTCCCTATACGATCGCTGTATTCCCTATACGATCGCTGTATTCCCTATACGATCGCTGTATTCCCTATACTGTATTCCCTGTACGATCACTGTATTCCCTATACTGTATTCCCTGTACGATCACTGTATTCCCTATACTGTATTCCCTGTACGATCACTGTATTCCCTATACTGTATTCCCTATGCGATCACCGTATTCCCTATACGATCACTGTATTCCCTATACGATCCCTGTATTCCCTGTACTATATTCCCTATACGATCACTGTATTCCCTATACTGTATTCCCTATGCGATCACTGTATTCCCTATACTGTATTCCCTATGCGATCACTGTATTCCCTATACTGTATTCCCTATGCGATCACTGTATTCCCTATACTGTATTCCCTATGCGATCACTGTATTCCCTATACTGTATTCCCTATGCGAACACTGTATTCCCTGTACTGTATTCCCTGTACGATCGCTGTATTCCCTATACTGTATTCCCTATGCGATCACTGTATTCCCTATACTGTATTCCCTATGCGATCACTGTATTCCCTATACTGTATTCCCTATGCGGTCGCTGTATTCCCTATACTGTGATCGTGGACTTCAGGAAACAGCAGAGGGAGTGTAATTTGGGTATCACACAATGTGTGTGCTGGACTAGCTACTGGTACCCTGTGTGTTGGACTAGCTACTGGTACCCTGTGTGTTAGACTAGCTACTGGTACCCTGTGTGTTGGACTAGCTACTGGTACCCTGTGTGCTGGACTAGCTACTGGTACCCTGTGTGTTGGACTAGCTACTGGTACCCTGTGTGCTGGACTAGCTACTGGTACCCTGTGTGCTGGACTAGCTACTGGTACCCTGTGTGTTGGACTAGCTACTGGTACCCTGTGTGTTGGACTAGCTACTGGTACCCTGTGTGCTGGACTAGCTACTGGTACCCTGTGTGTTGGACTAGCTACTGGTACCCTGTGTGTTGGACTAGCTACTGGTACCTTGTGTGCTGGACTAGCTACTGGTACCCTGTGTGTTGGACTAGCTACTGGTACCCTGTGTGTTGGACTAGCTACTGGTACCCTGTGTGTTGGACTAGCTACTGGTACCCTGTGTGTTGGACTAGCTACTGGTACCCTGTGTGTTGGACTAGCTACTGGTACCCTGTGTGTTGGACTAGCTACTGGTACCCTGTGTGTTGGACTAGCTACTGGTACCCTGTGTGTTGGACTAGCTACTGGTACCCTGTGTGCTGGACTAGCTACTGGTACCCTGTGTGTTGGACTAGCTACTGGTACCCTGTGTGCTGGACTAGCTACTGGTACCCTGTGTGTTGGACTAGCTACTGGTACCCTGTGTGTTGGACTAGCTACTGGTACCCTGTGTGTTGGACTAGCTACTGGTACCCTGTGTGCTGGACCTGCTACTGGTACCCTTTGTGTTGGACTAGCTACTGGTACCCTGTGTGTTGGACTAGCTACTGGTACCCTGTGTGTTGGACTAGCTACTGGTACCCTGTGTGCTGGACTAGCTACTGGTACCCTGTGTGTTGGACTAGCTACTGGTACCCTGTGTGTTGGACTAGCTACTGGTACCCTGTGTGTTGGACTAGCTACTGGTACCCTGTGTGTTGGACTAGCTACTGGTACCCTGTGTGCTGTACTAACTACTGGTACCCTGTGTGCTGGACTAACTACTGGTACCCTGTGTGCTGGACTAGCTACTGGTACCCTGTGTGTTGGACTAGCTACTGGTACCCTGTGTGTTGGACTAGCTACTGGTACCCTGTGTGTTGGACTAGCTACTGGTACCCTGTGTGTTGGACTAGCTACTGGTACCCTGTGTGCTGGACCTGCTACTGGTACCCTGTGTGTTGGACTAGCTACTGGTACCCTGTGTGTTGGACTAGCTACTGGTACCCTGTGTGTTGGACTAGCTACTGGTACCCTGTGTGCTGGACTAGCTACTGGTACCCTGTGTGTTGGACTAGCTACTGGTACCCTGTGTGTTGGACTAGCTACTGGTACCCTGTGTGTTGGACTAGCTACTGGTACCCTGTGTGTTGGACTAGCTACTGGTACCCTGTGTGTTGGACTAGCTACTGGTACCCTGTGTGCTGGACTAGCTACTGGTACCCTGTGTGTTGGACTAGCTACTGGTACCCTGTGTGTTGGACTAGCTACTGGTACCCTGTGTGCTGGACTAGCTACTGGTACCCTGTGTGTTGGACTAGCTACTGGTACCCTGTGTGCTGGACTAGCTACTGGTACCCTGTGTGTTGGACTAGCTACTGGTACCCTGTGTGTTGGACTAGCTACTGGTACCCTGTGTGCTGGACTAGCTACTGGTACCCTGTGTGCTGGACTAGCTACTGGTACCCTGTGTGCTGGACTAGCTACTGGTACCCTGTGTGCTGGACTAGCTACTGGTACCCTGTGTGTTGGACTAGCTACTGGTACCCTGTGTGCTGGACTAGCTACTGGTACCCTGTGTGTTGGACTAGCTACTGGTACCCTGTGTGTTGGACTAGCTACTGGTACCCTGTGTGTTGGACTAGCTACTGGTACCCTGTGTGTTGGACTAGCTACTGGTACCCTGTGTGCTGGACTAGCTACTGGTACCCTGTGTGTTGGACTAGCTACTGGTACCCTGTGTGCTGGACCTGCTACTGGTACCCTGTGTGTTGGACTAGCTACTGGTACCCTGTGTGTTGGACTAGCTACTGGTACCCTGTGTGTTGGACTAGCTACTGGTACCCTGTGTGCTGGACTAGCTACTGGTACCCTGTGTGTTGGACTAGCTACTGGTACCCTGTGTGTTGGACTAGCTACTGGTACCCTGTGTGTTGGACTAGCTACTGGTACCCTGTGTGTTGGACTAGCTACTGGTACCCTGTGTGTTGGACTAGCTACTGGTACCCTGTGTGTTGGACTAGCTACTGGTACCCTGTGTGTTGGACTAGCTACTGGTACCCTGTGTGCTGGACTAGCTACTGGTACCCTGTGTGTTGGACTAGCTACTGGTACCCTGTGTGCTGGACTAGCTACTGGTACCCTGTGTGCTGGACTAGCTACTGGTACCCTGTGTGTTGGACTAGCTACTGGTACCCTGTGTGCTGGACTAGCTACTGGTACCCTGTGTGTTGGACTAGCTACTGGTACCCTGTGTGTTGGACTAGCTACTGGTACCCTGTGTGCTGGACTAGCTACTGGTACCCTGTGTGTTGGACTAGCTACTGGTACCCTGTGTGCTGGACTAGCTACTGGTACCCTGTGTGTTGGACTAGCTACTGGTACCCTGTGTGTTGGACTAGCTACTGGTACCCTGTGTGTTGGACTAGCTACTGGTACCCTGTGTGTTGGACTAGCTACTGGTACCCTGTGTGTTGGACTAGCTACTGGTACCCTGTGTGTTGGACTAGCTACTGGTACCCTGTGTGCTGGACTAGCTACTGGTACCCTGTGTGCTGGACTAGCTACTGGTACCCTGTGTGCTGGACTAGCTACTGGTACCCTGTGTGTGTGTGTGTGTGTTATCATATCTAGGGTTGTATTGAGAATTGAATACTGATTTGAGCTCGAGGCTCATGAGTGGGGATGGAGGACTAGGCCAGCTACTGGTGTCTGTGTTAATGTGGGTGAGTACTGTATAGTGCAACATGCCTGTGTGGGTGAGTACTGTACAGTGCAACATGCCTGTGTGGGTGAGTACTGTACAGTGCAACATGCCTGTGCGGGTGAGTACTGTACAGTGCAACATGCCTGTGCGGGTGAGTACTGTACAGTGCAACATGCCTGTGCGGGTGAGTACTGTACAGTGCAACATGCCTGTGCGGGTGAGTACTGTACAGTGCAACATGCCTGTGCGGGTGAGTACTTTACAGTGCAACATGCCTGTGTGGGTGAGTACTGTACAGTGCAACATGCCTGTGTGGGTGAGTACTGTACAGTGCAACATGCCTGTGTGGGTGAGTACTTTACAGTGCAACATGCCTGTGTGGGTGAGGACTGTATAGTGCAACATGCCTGTGTGGGTGAGTACTGTACAGTGCAACATGCCTGTGTGGGTGAGTACTGTACAGTGCAACATGCCTGTGTGGGTGAGTACTGTATAGTGCAACATGCCTGTGTGGGTGAGTACTGTACAGTGCAACATGCTGAGGTACGTAACGTCATTGTGTGAGTGTGTGGTATTCGAATAGAACGTCATTGGCGAGGAAAGTGGGAAATGAAAGTTGGCTAAAATTTCTCTTGTCTTTAGCCAACGCAATGTCTTGCTACTGTGACAGCTATCTGCATACCCCCCCCCCCCCCCCTCTGACATTTTAATTTCACTTCCCTTTTTTATGAACCTCCCCCCGATTTAATTGAGTTGGTAGATGAGATTTTGATGAATCAGGGATTCCTGTTTTCCTGACATTGGCCTCTGAAACAGATCTATCCCCCAGCCAAAATCATGTTTTCCTGATTTTCTATCCTGTCCCTATCAGCAAGGGTTGGAACCGCTTCAGGGAACAGAACCGAAAACCGGAAAAAAACAAAATGATCTATACTGTTCCGGAACAGAACTGTTATTTTTCGCCAGTACCACAAAAATTGCAACAAAGCGTCTATACAAAGCCCTCACTCTTTGTCACTCAAAGTTATTTCAGTGTGTACTGTAGCCCCCCCACCCCTCTAGAGCCTAGGTTACTGTAGCCCCCCCCCCTCTGGAGCCTAAGTTACTGTAGCCCCCCCCCCCCCCTCTGGAGCGTAGGTTACTGTAGCCCCCCCCTCTGGAGCCTAGGTTACTGTAGCCCCCCCTCTGGAGCCTAGGTTACTGTAGCCCCCCCCCCCCTCTAGAGCCTAGGTTACTGTAGCCCCCCCCCCTCTGGAGCCTAGGTTACTGTAGCCCCCCCCCCCCGGAGCCTAGGTTACTGTAGCCCCCCCCCTCTGGAGCCTAGGTTACTGTAGCCCCCCCCCCCCCCTCTAGAGCCTAGGTTACTGTAGCCCCCCCCCCCCTCTGGAGCCTAAGTTACTGTAGCCCCCCCCCCCCTCTGGAGCGTAGGTTACTGTAGCCCCCCCCTCTGGAGCCTAGGTTACTGTAGCCCCCCCCCCCCCCTCTAGAGCCTAGGTTACTGTAGCCCCCCCCCCTCTGGAGCCTAGGTTACTGTAGCCCCCCCCCCCCGGAGCCTAGGTTACTGTAGCCCCCCCCCTCTGGAGCCTAGGTTACTGTAGCCCCCCCCCCCCCCTCTAGAGCCTAGGTTACTGTAGCCCCCCCCCCCCCTCTGGAGCCTAAGTTACTGTAGCCCCCCCCCCCCCCCTCTGGAGCCTAAGTTACTGTAGCCCCCCCCCCCCTCTGGAGCGTAGGTTACTGTAGCCCCCCCCTCTGGAGCCTAGGTTACTGTAGCCCCCCCTCTGGAGCCTAGGTTACTGTAGCCCCCCCCCCCCTCTAGAGCCTAGGTTACTGTAGCCCCCCCCCCTCTGGAGCCTAGGTTACTGTAGCCCCCCCCCCCCCGGAGCCTAGGTTACTGTAGCCCCCCCCTCTGGAGCCTAGGTTACTGTAGCCCCCCCCCCCCTCTAGAGCCTAGGTTACTGTAGCCCCCCCCCCCCCCCTGGAGCCTAGGTTACTGTAGCCCCCCCCCCTCTGGAGCCTAGGTTACTGTAGCCCCCCCCCCCTCTGGAGCCTAGGTTACTGTAGCCCCCCCTCTGGAGCCTAGGTTACTGTAGCCACCCCCCCCCTCTGGAGCCTAGGTTACTGTAGCCACCCCCCCCCTCTGGAGCCTAGGTTACTGTAGCCCCCCCCCCCTCTGGAGCCTAGGTTACTGTAGCCCCCCCCCCCTCTGGAGCCTAGGTTACTGTAGCCCCCCCCCCTCTGGAGCCTAGGTTACTGTAGCCCTCCCCTCTGGAGCCTAGGTTACTGTAGCCCCCCCCTCTGGAGCCTAGGTTACTGTAGCCCCCCCCTCTGGAGCCTAGGTTACTGTAGCCCCCCCCCCCCCCTCTGGAGCCTAGGTTACTGTAGCCCCCCCCCCCCCCCTCTGGAGCCTAGGTTACTGTAGCCCCCCCCCCCCCTCTGGAGCCTAGGTTACTGTAGCCCCCCCCCCCTCTGGAGCCTAGGTTACTGTAGCCCCCCCCCCCTCTGGAGCCTAGGTTACTGTAGCCCCCCCCTCTGGAGCCTAGGTTACTGTAGCCCCCCCCCTCTGGAGCGTAGGTTACTGTAGCCCCCCCCCCCCCTCTGGAGCCTAGGTTACTGTAGCCCCCCCCCCCTCTGGAGCCTAGGTTACTGTAGCCCCCCCCCCCCGGAGCCTAGGTTACTGTAGCCCCCCCCCTCTGGAGCCTAGGTTACTGTAGCCCCCCCCCCCCCCTCTAGAGCCTAGGTTACTGTAGCCCCCCCCCCCCCTCTGGAGCCTAGGTTACTGTAGCCCCCCCCCCTCTGGAGCCTAGGTTACTGTAGCCCCCCCCCCTCTGGAGCCTAGGTTACTGTAGCCCCCCCTCTGGAGCCTAGGTTACTGTAGCCACCCCCCCCCTCTGGAGCCTAGGTTACTGTAGCCACCCCCCCCCTCTGGAGCCTAGGTTACTGTAGCCCCCCCCCCTCTGGAGCCTAGGTTACTGTAGCCCCCCCCCCCCCTCTGGAGCCTAGGTTACTGTAGCCCCCCCCTCTGGAGCCTAGGTTACTGTAGCCCTCCCCTCTGGAGCCTAGGTTACTGTAGCCCCCCCTCTGGAGCCTAGGTTACTGTAGCCCCCCCTCTGGAGCCTAGGTTACTGTAGCCCCCCCCCCCCTCTGGAGCCTAGGTTACTGTAGCCCCCCCCCCCCTCTGGAGCCTAGGTTACTGTAGCCCCCCCCCCCTCTGGAGCCTAGGTTACTGTAGCCCCCCCCCTCTGGAGCCTAGGTTACTGTAGCCCCCCCCCCTCTGGAGCCTAGGTTACTGTAGCCCCCCCCTCTGGAGCCTAGGTTACTGTAGCCCCCCCCCCTCTGGAGCGTAGGTTACTGTAGCCCCCCCCCCCCTCTGGAGCCTAGGTTACTGTAGCCCCCCCCCCCCCCTGGAGCCTAGGTTACTGTAGCCCCCCCCCCCTCTGGAGCCTAGGTTACTGTAGCCCCCCCCCCCCCTCTGGAGCCTAGGTTACTGTAGCCCCCCCCCCCTCTGGAGCCTAGGTTACTGTAGCCCCCCCCCCCTCTGGAGCCTAGGTTACTGTAGCCCCCCCCCCCCCTCTGGAGCCTAGGTTACTGTAGCCCCCCCCTCTGGAGCCTAGGTTACTGTAGCCCCCCCTCTGGAGCCTAGGTTACTGTAGCCCCCCCCCCCCCCCTCTGGAGCCTAGGTTACTGTAGCCCCCCCCCCCTCTGGAGCCTAGGTTACTGTAGCCCCCCCCCCCTCTGGAGCCTAGGTTACTGTAGCCCCCCCCCCCTCTGGAGCGTAGGTTACTGTAGCCCCCCCCCCCCCTCTGGAGCCTAGGTTACTGTAGCCCCCCTCCCCCTCTGGAGCCTAGGTTACTGTAGCCCCCCCCCCCCTCTGGAGCCTAGGTTACTGTAGCCCCCCCCTCTGGAGCCTAGGTTACTGTAGCCCCCCCCTCTGGAGCCTAGGTTACTGTAGCCCCCCCCCCTCTGGAGCCTAGGTTACTGTAGCCCCCCCCCCTCTGGAGCGTAGGTTACTGTAGCCCCCCCCCTCTGGAGCCTAGGTTACTGTAGCCCCCCCCCCTCCCTGGAGCCTAGGTTACTGTAGCCCCCCCCCCCCTCTGGAGCCTAGGTTACTGTAGCCCCCCCCCCCTCTGGAGCCTAGGTTACTGTAGCCCCCCCCCCCCCCTCTGGAGCGTAGGTTACTGTAGCCCCCCCCCCCCCTCTGGAGCCTAGGTTACTGTAGCCCCCCCCCCTCTAGAGCCTAGGTTACTATAGCCCCCCCCCCCCCCCTCTGGAGCCTAGGTTACTGTAGCCCCCCCCCCCCTCTGGAGCCTAGGTTACTGTAGCCACCCCCCCCCCCTCTGGAGCCTAGGTTACTGTAGCCCCCCCCCCCCCTCTGGAGCCTAGGTTACTGTAGCCCCCCCCTCTGGAGCCTAGGTTACTGTAGCCCCCCCCTCTGGAGCCTAGGTTACTGTAGCCCCCCCCTCTGGAGCCTAGGTTACTGTAGCCTCCCCCTCTGGAGCCTAGGTTACTGTAGCCCCCCCCCCCCTCTGGAGCCTAGGTTACTGTAGCCCCCCCCCCCCCTCTGGAGCCTAGGTTACTGTAGCCCCCCCCCCCTCTGGAGCCTAGGTTACTGTAGGCCCCCCCCCCCCTCTGGAGCCTAGGTTACTGTAGCCCCCCCCCCCCTCTGGAGCCTAGGTTACTGTAGCCCCCCCCCCCCCTCTGGAGCCTAGGTTACTGTAGCCCCCCCCCCCCTCTGGAGCCTAGGTTACTGTAGCCCCCCCCCCCTCTGGAGCCTAGGTTACTGTAGCCCCCCCCTCTGGAGCCTAGGTTACTGTAGCCCCCCCCTCTGGAGCCTAGGTTACTGTAGCCCCCCCCTCTGGAGCGTAGGTTACTGTAGCCCCCCCCCCCCCCCCCTCTGGAGCCTAGGTTACTGTAGCCCCCCCCCCCTCTAGAGCCTAGGTTACTGTAGCCCCCCCCCCCTCTGGAGCCTAGGTTACTGTAGCCCCCCCCCCCTCTGGAGCCTAGGTTACTGTAGCCCCCCCCCCCCCCCCTCTGGAGCCTAGGTTACTGTAGCCCCCCCCCCCCCCTCTGGAGCCTAGGTTACTGTAGCCCCCCCTCTGGAGCCTAGGTTACTGTAGCCCCCCCTCTGGAGCCTAGGTTACTGTAGCCCCCCCCTCTGGAGCCTAGGTTACTGTAGCCTCCCCCTCTGGAGCCTAGGTTACTGTAGCCCCCCCCCCCCTCTGGAGCCTAGGTTACTGTAGCCCCCCCCCCCCCCCTCTGGAGCCTAGGTTACTGTAGCCCCCCCCCCTCTGGAGCCTAGGTTACTGTAGGCCCCCCCCCCCTCTGGAGCCTAGGTTACTGTAGCCCCCCCCCCTCTGGAGCCTAGGTTACTGTAGCCCCCCCCCCTCTGGAGCCTAGGTTACTGTAGCCCCCCCCCCCCTCTGGAGCCTAGGTTACTGTAGCCCCCCCCCCTCTGGAGCCTAGGTTACTGTAGCCCCCCCCCCTCTGGAGCCTAGGTTACTGTAGCCCCCCCCTCTGGAGCCTAGGTTACTGTAGCCCCCCCCTCTGGAGCCTAGGTTACTGTAGCCCCCCCCTCTGGAGCCTAGGTTACTGTAGCCTCCCCCTCTGGAGCCTAGGTTACTGTAGCCCCCCCCCCCTCTGGAGCCTAGGTTACTGTAGCCCCCCCCCCCCTCTGGAGCCTAGGTTACTGTAGCCCCCCCCTCTGGAGCCTAGGTTACTGTAGGCCCCCCCCCTCTGGAGCCTAGGTTACTGTAGCCCCCCCCCCTCTGGAGCCTAGGTTACTGTAGCCCCCCCCTCTGGAGCCTAGGTTACTGTAGCCCCCCCCCCCCCTCTGGAGCCTAGGTTACTGTAGCCCCCCCCTCTGGAGCCTAGGTTACTGTAGCCCCCCCCCTCTGGAGCCTAGGTTACTGTAGCCCCCCCCTCTGGAGCCTAGGTTACTGTAGCCCCCCCCCCTCTGGAGCCTAGGTTACTGTAGCCCCCCCCCCCCTCTGGAGCCTAGGTTACTGTAGCCCCCCTCTGGAGCCTAGGTTACTGTAGCCCCCCCCTCTGGAGCCTAGGTTACTGTAGCCCCCCCCTCTGGAGCCTAGGTTACTGTAGCCCCCCCCTCTGGAGCCTAGGTTACTGTAGCCCCCCCCTCTGGAGCCTAGGTTACTGTAGCCCCCCCCCTCTGGAGCCTAGGTTACTGTAGCCCCCCCCCTCTGGAGCCTAGGTTACTGTAGCCCCCCCCCCCCCTCTGGAGCCTAGGTTACTGTAGCCCCCCCCCCCTCTGGAGCCTAGGTTACTGTAGCCCCCCCCCCCTCTGGAGCTAGGTTACTGTAGCCCCCCCCCCCCTCTGGAGCCTAGGTTACTGTAGCCCCCCCCCCCCCCTCTGGAGCCTAGGTTACTGTAGCCCCCCCCCCCCTCTGGAGCCTAGGTTACTGTAGCCCCCCCCTCTGGAGCCTAGGTTACTGTAGCCCCCCCCTCTGGAGCCTAGGTTACTGTAGCCCCCCCCTCTGGAGCCTAGGTTACTGTAGCCCCCCCTCTGGAGCCTAGGTTACTGTAGCCCCCCCCCCCCCTCTGGAGCCTAGGTTACTGTAGCCCCCCCCCCCTCTGGAGCCTAGGTTACTGTAGCCCCCCCCCCCTCTGGAGCCTAGGTTACTGTAGGCCCCCCCCCCCTCTGGAGCCTAGGTTACTGTAGCCCCCCCCCCCTCTGGAGCCTAGGTTACTGTAGCCCCCCCCCCCTCTGGAGCCTAGGTTACTGTAGCCCCCCCCCCCCTCTGGAGCCTAGGTTACTGTAGCCCCCCCCCCCCCTCTGGAGCCTAGGTTACTGTAGCCCCCCCCTCTGGAGCCTAGGTTACTGTAGCCCCCCCCTCTGGAGCCTAGGTTACTGTAGCCCCCCCCTCCCCTCTGGAGCCTAGGTTACTGTAGCCCCCCCCCCTCTGGAGCCTAGGTTACTGTAGCCCCCCCCCCCCCCCTCTGGAGCCTAGGTTACTGTAGCCCCCCCCCCCCCTCTGGAGCCTAGGTTACTGTAGCCCCCCCCCCCCTCTGGAGCCTAGGTTACTGTAGCCCCCCCCCCTCTGGAGCCTAGGTTACTGTAGCCCCCCCCCCTCTGGAGCCTAGGTTACTGTAGCCCCCCCCCCTCTGGAGCCTAGGTTACTGTAGCCCCCCCCCCTCTGGAGCCTAGGTTACTGTAGCATACTGACGGCGTAATTCAGAAATTAGGGAGATATTTTTAATTGGAGAATAATGGATTGACTTTTTCATGCTAGTTAAGTATACTCTAGTTATCACGTTTCACATTGGATTTAATAACTACAAAAAGGTAAGACGTGTTTTTAATTCTGGTGCCGCTCTGAACACTGAAGCTTGTTAGCGAGCTAACGTTTGCTCTGATCCAACGTTAAACCAACTCTGACATTTAAACACGTTCAAAGCTCCTCCATAGAAGCCGTTCCTCTGTAGGTATAATTCTGTGGGCCTAATTCAGATAATACATGTCATCACAAGATGCCCAGCGCTTCAAGCCTCCTCCTCCTCCACCCTCTCTCCACACCCTAAAAATATCAGTTGCACCTCGCACCCTACACTGACTGGCAGCACAGTGTGTTTGTCTTCCATTATGATTAAAATACTATTTGCTCTTAAGGACTTTCCTATACGGATTAAATTGTTTACCCACTCCACAGCAAGCTTCTCTATCAGCACTAATTTAATGGCGAGCTAAATGTAAACAAACAAAAAAGATATACATATAGCAGAGGTTTAAAAAGGAACAGAAAGGAAAGATATAGACTTTTTTTGTGGTTCGAACCCGATTCAGAACTTTATTTTGCTGGTCGGAAGAGTGGAACCGAACACACATAATAATGGTTCTGTTTGTTCAGAACAAAACGATTTGGAAAACAATTTGGTTTCCAACATCTGCTGATCTTATCCCTTTTTTAAAGTTGTAGCTTATGGGACCAGATTCTCTGCTCGGGAATCAATACGTTTGCTAAACTAAAGCAGGAGGAAGGGCAGAGCGTTCTACATACCAGACAGATTGTCATTAGTTCAACATGAACAGGAGCACAAACTGTTCTCTGCTGCGGTCTGGCACTACTGCTGCACAGCTCAAGAGCGCCCCCAACTGGACAAACTGGGTCATAGCACAGTCCAAGCTTCTATTGAATAATATAACACAAATATATGCCATTTTAACAGACACTTTAATCCAAAGTGATTTACAGTTATGCATGCATACAATTTAGGTATGGTTGGTCCCAGGAATCAAACCGACTCTCCTGGCATTGTAAGAGCCTACCAACTGAGCTACGGAAGACCACTCACATTTCTCAAACTTTTTTTTATTTTTTTGAATATTTGTTCCTGTTCATCAAACATCTAGAGATCAGAAATCCAGTAAACACCTACTGACATGGGATGGATTGTGGTGTTGCAATGTTGGTAGATTTGTTTTTGATTGGCGGCTCTCTCGTCCACTCAGATCGCCAAGGTGGAGAAGCTGAAGCCCCTGGAGGTGGAGCTAAGGCGGCTGGAGGACCTATCAGAGTCCATCGTCAACGACTTTGCCTACATGAAGAGGAGAGAGGAGGAGATGAGGGATACCAACGGTAAGAAGAGTGCACCTGTACCGATAAAGTAGTACCACAATGTATTCTAGCCTGATCCTAACTTGGTAAAGGATTGTGCAACTCAAATTTAAACACAAACCTACCATTTTTGTTTGTTAATACATGCATGATTCTTGTGGAACTTGCTGTTACGTTTCTCAAGTTATGTATTGGCCCACAAATGCTTAGTTTTAGCTCATTGTCACAAAAAAAAAAATGTTCATCACTCATTCACTTACGCATCTATCAAGTCACAATTTATTTAAAGTGCGTATAACAAAAGTCTCAATACAGTTTACAAATAAATACTAATGAATATAATTGGGAAAAAAGAAAGCAAAATAAGTAACTTCTATAATATTTCTTTAATTCTAACTCTGTTCTTCCAGAGTCCACCAACACACGCGTCCTCTACTTCAGTATCTTCTCTATGTGCTGTCTGATTGGCCTGGCCACCTGGCAGGTCTTCTACCTGCGACGCTTCTTCAAGGCCAAGAAGCTCATCGAGTAGAGAGAGAGAGGCATCACCACTCCGCCCAGGGAGAGCAGCCAATGCTTACCCGATCAATCTCCACCCGCCTCGGACTAACTTCGTCAAAACTAGAGCTGTGTCCGAAATGACTGGAGGAGATGGAGACCAGCTCACTGTCGAGGGGCGAAAGAGGAATAAATCCAAAAACAGAAACGGGAATAATTGTAGTCCTTTATTGGACAGTGTGCCGGTCTCCATCTCTTCCAGTGTTCTTATTTTGACCTTTACACCTGGAACCAGCACTATTCAGTAGTAAGGACAGACTCCTAGAATTCATATTTATGTGTTTTTAAATGCCATCATATTTCCTCTAGAGTGCACTACTTTTTTTTACCAGAACCCCATAGGGCTCCGGGTTCCCCCCCCATAGGGCTCCGGGTTCCCCCCCCATAGGGCTCCGGGTTCCCCCCCCATAGGGCTCCGGGTTCCCCCCCCATAGGGCTCCGGGTTCCCCCCCCATAGGGTTCCGGGTTCCCCCCCCCATAGGGTTCCGGGTTCCCCCCCCATAGGGCTCCGGGTTCCCCCCCCATAGGGCTCCGGGTTTCCCCCCCCATAGGGCTCCGGGTGTCCCCCCCATAGGGCTCCGGGGTCCTCCCCCATAGGGCTCCGGGGTCCTCCCCCATAGGGCTCTTGGGTCCCCCCCATAGGGCTCCGGGCAAATGTAGTGCACTATATAGGGAGTAAGATGGCGTTTTGGACGTACCCTATAATGACAACAAAAGGAATGAGCGGGGGAAGGTTTCAGGGGTGTGGTGCTGAGAGAGCACCATGGGTAGCTTATTCTCTGAAGGGTAGCTTATTCTCTGAAAGCCATGTACACCTGGGACTCATTCAGTGGAGTGAAACATTCAACAAAAATAATCTATACAAATGTAGAATATTCCCAGATTTCTATTCCGGGAGTGAGACATGCATGTCTGTTCTATCTGCAATTTGTTTTATACATTTTGCATCCTGCTGAATAAGCACCTGATGTTTTGGTGATCGATTTGACATTTTTTAATGTGTATAGTTTGATTTGGAGTTTTATGTTGTTGGGATGAATGGATGCACCCTTGAGAAAGGTCTATTCCCCCTTTTATATCGTTGTACAAAATCTTTGCCATGCGACCTATAGGATGTAGGGTTCAGCCCAAAATTGCAACCTATTCCCTATAAGAATAGGGTACCATTTAGGCAAAAACTATATTCTTGTGGCCCTTTAAAAAAAAAAAAACGAAGGCCTCTATGAACGGCAGGTGGAATGTGTTATAACTCAGAATAGAAACTATGGCGACCACTGAACTTTTATGTATTTGTCAGCTAATTAATTTGCATACAGGTTTGGTAGCTACATTTGAGTGTCTTTAGTTTGTTTTGATTGTAAATGCAAGGGGGGGGCTAATAAGTTCAGGGAAAGAATAGCTATATCTCAAATTGAACCCTTTTCCCTATATAGGCCTAGTGCACTACTTGTGATCTGGGTAGTACTGCGCTATATAGGGAATAGGGTGCCATTTGAACCCTATTCCCTATATAGGCCTAGTGCACTACTTTTGACCAGGGTAGTACTGCACTATATAGGGAATAGGGTGCCATTAGAACCCTATTCCCTATATAGGCCTAGTGCACTACTTTTGACCAGGGTAGTACTGCACTATATAGGGAATAGGGTGCCATTTGAACCATATTCCCTATATAGGCCTAGTGCACTACTTTTGACCAGGGTAGTACTGCACTATATAGGGTGCCATTTGAGATGCAGACAATATAATCTTGAAAACTAGGTCATTTTATAGTGGAACCATTGCACGCTTTTAAGTTGTTTTTTTAAAAGATGTACAAAAGATAACAGCCACATATCTATGTACTTTTCCATCTTGAATAGGTTATAAGACAAGTAGAGCTGCAGGGCCTTTTTGGAAATGATGTCTCTTCCTCTTTTGAGACCCATTGAATCTACTACACCTACCATCCAAGATCCATCCAGCTTTCTTTTGGAGATGATTCTGAGGTTTGGGCTACATGAGGATTTGGGGTTGTTTTAAAATGATTATTTTTTTAATTTTTATTATCGCATTGGTGCGATTTTCACATGTATGTGCTATATTTCCACAACTCTTAATACAAAATTCAAAAACGGATCATCAAAAAGCCAGTTTCAAAACTAAACACATTTTCAATTGACTAAAGTACATCGCACAGTCTCACTTTTTACACCAAAATGTAATCAGTGTTTCATTTGGAAAGACATGTTTCACACGGCAATACATGTTTCATAAGAAGTCATTGCTTTTCTCAATGGATGTCTGTAAAGTCGAAACGTAAGTATGATATATTTATTACTATTATGATTTTACTTCACAGTAAGTAAAACAAATCTGATAATTGACAAAATCAGACATGTACTATATGTTACAAAATTAAAAAGGTTTTATTGGTCGCGTACACAGATGAGCAGATGTTACAGCGGGCGCAGCAAAATGCTTGTGTTTCTAGCTCCTACATTGCAGTAATACAATACCAATTCGCAAATAATCCAGAAAGTCCTTAACAATAAATAATAGCTTCACTAAAATAGCATTGGGTAGTACGGTACTGTAAAATAGTCCATTTACACAGCAGACACTTTTATCCAAAGTGACAACAGTCCACTTTTTTGGTATGTGATCCCAATGGGAATCACACCCACACCTCTGGTGTTGCTAGTGCCATGCTCTTATGAACGGAGACATGTACAGAACCACTACAATACATTAAGTACAATACAGTACTGTAACAAAAAAACAAAAACACGATTACAATACAGGTGGAAGATCTATGATTGCCACCCCCATGAGCGTACCACCCTCTGGGTCATGGATGACTCATGCAATGACGTCAATCCAGAACCTATATCAGGCCAGGTGCATGAACAATGAGGATATTTACTGTGATTTCGATGAGAACCTAAATGCTCCAGACGGGTTTGAATCAAACTAGCGCCGTAAACGTTTCTTTCATTTGATTACCTTACGAAAGATGTCTTCAATGATTAGACATGGGTTGAGAAGTTATTGACATTTCATGTTCAGTTCATTTTAATGGGTAGTGCAAGTGTATTGCCGAATGTGAAACAGTGTAATGTACTGTAATTTACACTACTGGAGCGTACTGCATTCAAAGAGCAAAGTGAAACGTATCTTAAAAGTTTTTGTGCTTTTGGATTAATTGGTTAAAATAACTAAATTAAGGAGATGTTATTAGGTTGTGTTTTGGTGATTTTAAACCAATGTTCTCATTTCACAGTAAACTTATATTTTGGATTAATGGTTGTGTGGTGAACGATGTCTACAAACCAAATAAATTCATATTGAAAGGATTTGAATGTAAGACTGGCTGCATTACAAGTGTTACCAGTTTGGAGTTTGTCCTAAGAGATTAGAAAATTCACCACATATTTGTGAAAATAGCACCAAATCGTATATATTTTATTTTTTAAACAATAACCATGTGGGATACATACATTTTTAACATTGAACATTTGCACATGTTTTCAATCAATAATTTCTATATTGATTGATATCAATTTGTAAAGGTTTGTGTTTGGGCTTTTATTCAATAAAATATTGGATGGATTTACAAAACGTGTTGCTTGGACATGTGAATGACCTCTGACACCACATGGTCCATCATATGTGTATATTATCCTTGGAAACAGTTTTTTTCTTTCACTTTAGATCATTTTATTAAATTATTTTATTTCACCTTTTATTTAACCAGGTAGGCTAGTTGAGAACACGTTCTCATTTACAACTGCGACCTGGCCAAGATAAAGCAAAGCAGTGCGACACAAACAACACAGAGTTACACATGGAGTAAACAAACATACAGTCAATAATACAATAGAAAAAGTCTATACAGTGTGTGCAAATAAGGTAGGATAACGGAAGTAAGGCAATAAATAGGCCATACTGGCGAAATAAATAAAATGTAGGAATTAAACACGGGAGTGATAGATGTGCAGATGACGAGTGTGCAAGTAGAGATACTGGGGTGCAAAGGAGCAAAATAAATAACAGTATGGGGATGAGGTAGTTGGATGGGCTATTTACAGATGGGCTATGTACAGGTGTAGTGATCTGTGAGCAGCTCTGACAGCTGGTGCTTAAAGTTAATGAGGGAGATATGAGTCTCCAGCCTTAGTGATTTTTGCAGTTCGTTCCAGTCATTAGCAGCAGAGAACTGGAAGGAAAGGCGGCCGAAGGAGGAGTAATAAAATACCCCAACCACAAAGGAAATCATTAGTAGCCTAAACTTAGTAGCCTGAATTTGTCTGTTTCCAGACGTCTCATTCTAATTTCTTTGTCATCAAAACGAAGGTAAAGTATAATCTCTCTGGAGCGATCCCGTGACGTATGATCTCTCTGGAGCGATCCCGTGACGTATGATCTCTCTGGAGCGATCCCGTGACGTATGATCTCTCTAGAGCGATCCCGTAACGCATGATCTCTCTGGAGCGATCCCGTGACGTATGATCTCTCTGGAGCGATCCCGTGACGTATGATCTCTCTAGAGCGATCTCGTGACGTATGATCTCTCTGGAGCGATCCCGTGACGTATGATCTCTGGAGCGATCCCGTGACGTATGATCTCTGGAGCGATCCCGTGACGTATGATCTCTCTAGAGCGATCTCGTGACGTATGATCTCTCTGGAGCGATCCCGTGACGTATGATCTCTCTGGAGCGATCCCGTGACGTATGATCTCTCTGGAGCGATCCCGTGACGTATGATCTCTCTAGAGCGATCCCGTAACGTATGATCTCTCTGGAGCGATCCCGTGACGTATGATCTCTCTGGAGCGATCCCGTGACGTATGATCTCTCTAGAGCGATCTCGTGACGTATGATATCTCTGGAGCGATCCCGTGACGTATGATCTCTGGAGCGATCCCGTGACGTATGATCTCTGGAGCGATCCCGTGACGTATGATCTCTCTAGAGCGATCTCGTGACGTATGATCTCTCTGGAGCGATCCCGTGACGTATGATCTCTCTGGAGCGATCCCGTGACGTATGATCTCTCTGGAGCGATCCCGTGACGTATGATCTCTCTGGAGCGATCCCGTGACGTATAATCTCTCTGGAGCGATCCCGTAACGTATGATCTCTCTGGAGCGATCTCGTGACGTATGATCTCTGGAGCGATCCCGTGACGTATGATCTCTCTGGAGCGATCCCGTAACGTATGATCTCTCTGGAGCGATCCCGTGACGTATGATCTCTCTGGAGCGATCCCGTGACGTATGATCTCTCTGGAGCGATCCCGTGACGTATGATCTCTCTGGAGCGATCCCGTGACGTATGATCTCTCTAGAGCGATCCCGTGACGTATGATCTCTCTGGAGCGATCCCGTAACGTATGATCTCTCTGGAGCGATCCCGTGACGTATGATCTCTCTGGAGCGATCCCGTGACGTATGATCTCTCTAGAGCGATCCCGTGACGTATGATCTCTCTGGAGCGATCCCGTGACGTATGATCTCTCTGGAGCGATCCCGTGACGTATGATCTCTCTAGAGCGATCTCGTGACGTATGATCTCTCTGGAGCGATCCCGTGACGTATGATCTCTCTAGAGCGATCCCGTGACGTATGATCTCTCTAGAGCGATCCCGTGACGTATGATCTCTCTAGAGCGATCCCGTGACGTATGATCTCTCTGGTGCGATCCCGTGACGTATGATCTCTCTAGAGCGATCCCGTAACGTATCCCATACAGTACATGTCTGACTAGAAACTGTCCATATACACGCTTTCTCCACCGAATGCTCCACGGGGCATACAAATCAAATCTAATTTCATTAGTTACATGCGCCGAATACAACAGGTGTAGACCTTACAGTGAAATGCTTACTTACGAGCCCCTAGCCAACAATGCAGTTTAACATTTTTGGGATAAGAATAAGATATAAAAGTAACAAGTAATTAAAGAGCAACAGTAAAACAACAATAGTGAGACCATATACAGGGGTTACTGGTACAGAGTCAATGTGCGGGGGCACCGGTTGAGGTAATATGTACCTGTAGGTAGAGTTATTAAAGTGATTATGCATAGATGATAACAACAGAGAGTAGCAGCGGTGTAAAAGAGGGGGGGGGGCAATGCAAATAGTCTGGGTAGCCATTTGATTAGATGTTCAGGAGTCTTATAGCTTGGGGGTAAGAAGCTGTTTAGAATCCTCTTGGACCTAGACTTGGCGCTCCGGTACCGCTAGCCGTGCGGTAGCAGAGAGAACAGTCTATGACTAGGTTGGCTGGAGTCTTTGACAATTTGTAGGGTCTTCCTCTGACACCGCCTGGTATAGAGGTCCTGGATGGCAGGAAGCTCGGCCCCGGGGATGTAGTGGGCCCCGGGGATGTAGTGGGCTGTACAGGATTTAAATCAATAGACAGATGCCAGGCAGTGTCTCCTTGCTCCCTGTACGTCTCAGCCACAGTCCCTGATGTACTGTAGCATGTCACATAAACAACCAAAGCTGGTGAGTGCGTTGCTGATGTTGTTTGTTTATGTTTGAGATGTAAAGGCTTGCTCTCTGTGAGGACATTTAAAATGATTATTTTTTTAATTTTTATTATCGCATTGGTGCGATTTTCACATGTATGTGCTATATTTCCACAACTCTTAATACAAAATTCAAAAACGGATCATCAAAAAGCCAGTTTCAAAACTAAACACATTTTCAATTGACTAAAGTACATCGCACAGTCTCACTTTTTACACCAAAATGTAATCAGTGTTTCATTTGGAAAGACATGTTTCACACGGCAATACATGTTTCATAAGAAGTCATTGCTTTTCTCAATGGATGTCTGTAAAGTCGAAACGTAAGTATGATATATTTATTACTATTATGATTTTACTTCACAGTAAGTAAAACAAATCTGATAATTGACAAAATCAGACATGTACTATATGTTACAAAATTAAAAAGGTTTTATTGGTCGCGTACACAGATGAGCAGATGTTACAGCGGGCGCAGCAAAATGCTTGTGTTTCTAGCTCCTACATTGCAGTAATACAATACCAATTCGCAAATAATCCAGAAAGTCCTTAACAATAAATAATAGCTTCACTAAAATAGCATTGGGTAGTACGGTACTGTAAAATAGTCCATTTACACAGCAGACACTTTTATCCAAAGTGACAACAGTCCACTTTTTTGGTATGTGATCCCAATGGGAATCACACCCACACCTCTGGTGTTGCTAGTGCCATGCTCTTATGAACGGAGACATGTACAGAACCACTACAATACATTAAGTACAATACAGTACTGTAACAAAAAAACAAAAACACGATTACAATACAGGTGGAAGATCTATGATTGCCACCCCCATGAGCGTACCACCCTCTGGGTCATGGATGACTCATGCAATGACGTCAATCCAGAACCTATATCAGGCCAGGTGCATGAACAATGAGGATATTTACTGTGATTTCGATGAGAACCTAAATGCTCCAGACGGGTTTGAATCAAACTAGCGCCGTAAACGTTTCTTTCATTTGATTACCTTACGAAAGATGTCTTCAATGATTAGACATGGGTTGAGAAGTTATTGACATTTCATGTTCAGTTCATTTTAATGGGTAGTGCAAGTGTATTGCCGAATGTGAAACAGTGTAATGTACTGTAATTTACACTACTGGAGCGTACTGCATTCAAAGAGCAAAGTGAAACGTATCTTAAAAGTTTTTGTGCTTTTGGATTAATTGGTTAAAATAACTAAATTAAGGAGATGTTATTAGGTTGTGTTTTGGTGATTTTAAACCAATGTTCTCATTTCACAGTAAACTTATATTTTGGATTAATGGTTGTGTGGTGAACGATGTCTACAAACCAAATAAATTCATATTGAAAGGATTTGAATGTAAGACTGGCTGCATTACAAGTGTTACCAGTTTGGAGTTTGTCCTAAGAGATTAGAAAATTCACCACATATTTGTGAAAATAGCACCAAATCGTATATATTTTATTTTTTAAACAAAAACCATGTGGGATACATACATTTTTAACATTGAACATTTGCACATGTTTTCAATCAATAATTTCTATATTGATTGATATCAATTTGTAAAGGTTTGTGTTTGGGCTTTTATTCAATAAAATATTGGATGGATTTACAAAACGTGTTGCTTGTACATGTGAATGACCTCTGACACACCACATGGTCCATCATACGTGTATATTATCCTTGGAAACAGTTTTTTTCTTTCACTTTAGATCATTTTATTAAATTATTTTATTTCACCTTTTATTTAACCAGGTAGGCTAGTTGAGAACACGTTCTCATTTACAACTGCGACCTGGCCAAGATAAAGCAAAGCAGTGCGACACAAACAACACAGAGTTACACATGGAGTAAACAAACATACAGTCAATAATACAATAGAAAAAGTCTATACAGTGTGTGCAAATAAGGTAGGATAACGGAAGTAAGGCAATAAATAGGCCATACTGGCGAAATAAATAAAATGTAGGAATTAAACACGGGAGTGATAGATGTGCAGATGACGAGTGTGCAAGTAGAGATACTGGGGTGCAAAGGAGCAAAATAAATAACAGTATGGGGATGAGGTAGTTGGATGGGCTATTTACAGATGGGCTATGTACAGGTGTAGTGATCTGTGAGCAGCTCTGACAGCTGGTGCTTAAAGTTAATGAGGGAGATATGAGTCTCCAGCCTTAGTGATTTTTGCAGTTCGTTCCAGTCATTAGCAGCAGAGAACTGGAAGGAAAGGTGGCCGAAGGAGGAGTTGGCTTTGGGGGTGACCAGTGAAATATACCTGCTGGAGCTCGTGCTACGAGTGGGTGCTGCTATGGTGACCAGTGAGCTGAGATAAGGCGGGGCTTTACCTAGCAAAGACTCATAATATATATACTCTTATAGAAAGTAAGTGGTATTGGTTCAATGTCTATTTTATGCAAAAACTGATGGTCAAATCTATTTTTATGACATCTGAAAATATTACAAGATGTTCTTCTAATAATTTGATCAGCGTCGTATAATATCCCGGAAGCATCCTCCTTCACGCGCAATCTAGTTCCGGTTCACTTGACTTCCCTATGCAAACGTTTTACAACCATAGAGATAGATAGAGGACTCCTTTTTATATTTGTTCCACTACGGCATCTGTGACAGCGCCATTGAGGCTACAACCCATAGGAAGCCCCACCCAATTAACTACTTTAAAATATCGGAAGCATGGCGGAAGCCCTCAATGGCGCTGCCCATGCTAAAGTTCATGCTAAAATTGCCTTTCGGCCACTAGAGGACTCTATCATTTTCTATGGCGACAACACCAACTTGTTTTGATACAGCATCTAGCTAACGTTAGCTGGTGAATTAAGAAAACAGTATGCCCGGGGCTGACAAGGAAGCAGATTTGACAGAGCGAATTGAGGCTTTTCTGGCCGATTTGAAGCGGGGAGGTTGTGGGACAGGACCGATCCGAGGCTCGGGAGAAACCGCCAGAGAAACCACAGCTCTGCTCCGGAAAGTAACAGCCCAGGCACGATGGAGCAGCGCAGGTAACGTTAGCTAAAGTTTATAGTTAATAGCAGGATTTTACCTTATTCGATAGCTTAGCTTTCGGGTAGCTAGCTAGCTAGTTTGCCTCCTAGCTAACGTTAGGTAGTATCTGCCACGGTTTTTATCAAATCGATTTCACGTCTACTGTAGTTTTCTATGGACACCTGTTAGTGTTGCTAGCTGTCAAAATGTGAACGGCTACGATAGGCTGATGTCATCTCATCTGTAATTGTTGAAACGGGTCCAATGGGTGTGACTAAGCGATGTCTGAACATAATTCACTACTAGGAATGATGTATGATAAAGATATCCTCCTGTATTTGATGATAGGCGACCTGATGGAAATCATTCGCAAGGAAGGGAAGAGAATGACAGCCGCCCAGCCGTCGGAGACCACGGTGGGCAACATGGTACTGCGCGTCCTTAAGATCATTAGGGAGGAGTATGCCAGGTGAGTTTATGAATATGCTGACATGCAGCTACAAGCAACAACCACAAATTATTCAAGTTGTTTGAACAGTCTGCTGCTTGTTGCTAACCTTGCTTGTGTTCTGTGGAACTCAATAGTTGCCATGGCAAGGTGCCAAATGATGCAATAGTTGGAAATGTGAAGAGTTAAAAAATATATAAAGAATTCCAGTTGTTTTCTCTCTCCTGTCATGTGTGTTTGTGTGTTTTGTATCCCTCAGGTCTCGTGGTAGCAGCGAGGAGACAGACCAGCAGGAATCCCTTCACAAGTTGCTGACGTCAGGGGGGCTGAGTGAGGAGAACTTCAGACAACATTTTGTTCATCTCAAAGCTAACGTCATAGAGGCCATCAATGAACTCCTCACAGAGCTAGGTAAGACACGTTCACTTAGAACAGTGTTTCCCAACTCTGGTCCTCCAGTATCCCCAAAGTATTTATTTTAAATTTTTATGTAGCCCCGGACAAGCACACCCTAATTCAACTTGTTAACTAATCATCAAGCCCTAAATGAGTTGAATCGAGTATGTTTGTCTGGGCTGTTGAGGGTACTGGAGGACCCGGAATTGGGAAACACTGTCTAAGAGCACACACATACTCCACCATCAGTCTCTCTCTTTCTCCATCTCCTTCATAGACCTATTAAGGCCATAGTTCTATAGTTGGTTGTGACTGAATCCTTTAGTTTAAACCAATCTTCTCTGTTGTTTTTACACTATACCTCCCCATGGGTATAACCATGGTCAAGCAGCACTGAGCTAACGGTCTTCCTCTGTCCCAGATGGCACCACGGACAACATCGCCATGCAGGCCCTGGAGCACATCCACTCCAACGAGGTCATCATGACTGTCGGCCGCTCACGCACCGTCGAGGCCTTCCTCAAAGACGCAGCGAGGAAACGCAAGTTCCACGTCATCGTGGCCGAGTGTGCTCCCTTCTGCCAGGTATCTACCGTTCCTCCATTTCATCCCTCATTCGCTCCCATCAACCCTCCCTCCATCCAACTATACTTTCACCCCTCCATCTTTCCTCTATCCAACGACTGTATATTCATAGAAGGAACACACATGGGAGCTGGGGATCATGTGACAAATGTCAAATGTTCTTAAAGTTTAAACTGCCATTTTTCTTTTATCGTTTAAATGTTCAGCACTTCAAACGCTGTGCCTCGAGGGACCACTCGTCAAGCAAACGAGCAGTCATTCTGACTGCAAAATTTAGTGTATTAATACATTTCATATGTACTATTGCAAAAATAATCATTTGGTTGTGTCTATGAAGGTGTTAGGTAACATTGGAATACATTTTTAATTTTATTTCAAATAATACAGTATCAATTTAATTAGTTTATGTTTCTGTAGGCTACATGGAAAAACAAAACAATTCAAGTGTTCACTCAATTTTATTTAGTCGAGTGCCTTTGTTACAACTAGGAACTGTATGAGTTGGAAAACGGCAATAGCTTATTTTTATAACGATAAAATAAAATACCCCAACCACAAAGGAAATCATTAGTAGCCTAAACTTAGTAGCCTGAATTTGTCTGTTTCCAGACGTCTCATTCTAATTTCTTTGTCATCAAAACGAAGGTAAAGTATGATCTCTCTGGAGCGATCCCGTGACGTATGATCTCTCTAGAGCGATCCCGTGACGTATGATCTCTCTAGAGCGATCCCGTGACGTATGATCTCTCTGGAGCGATCCCGTGACGTATGATCTCTCTGGAGCGATCCCGTGACGTATGATCTCTCTAGAGCGATCTCGTGACGTATGATCTCTCTGGAGCGATCCCGTGACGTATGATCTCTGGAGCGATCCCGTGACGTATGATCTCTCTAGAGCGATCCCGTGACGTATGATCTCTCTAGAGCGATCTCGTGACGTATGATCTCTCTGGAGCGATCCCGTGACGTATGATCTCTCTGGAGCGATCCCGTGACGTATGATCTCTCTGGAGCGATCCCGTGACGTATAATCTCTCTGGAGCGATCCCGTGACGTATAATCTCTCTGGAGCGATCCCGTAACGTATGATCTCTCTGGAGCGATCTCGTGACGTATGATCTCTGGAGCGATCCCGTGACGTATGATCTCTCTGGAGCGATCCCGTAACGTATGATCTCTCTGGAGCGATCCCGTGACGTATGATCTATCTGGAGCGATCCCGTGACGTATGATCTCTCTAGAGCGATCCCGTGACGTATGATCTCTCTGGAGCGATCCCGTAACGTATGATCTCTCTGGAGCGATCCCGTGACGTATGATCTCTCTGGAGCGATCCCGTGACGTATGATCTCTCTGGAGCGATCCCGTAACGTATGATCTCTCTGGAGCGATCCCGTGACGTATGATCTCTCTGGAGCGATCCCGTGACGTATGATCTCTCTAGAGCGATCCCGTGACGTATGATCTCTCTGGAGCGATCCCGTGACGTATGATCTCTCTGGAGCGATCCCGTGACGTATGATCTCTCTGGAGCGATCCCGTGACGTATGATCTCTCTGGAGCGATCCCGTGACGTATGATCTCTCTGGAGCGATCCCGTGACGTATGATCTCTCTGGAGCGATCCCGTGACGTATGATCTCTCTAGAGCGATCTCGTGACGTATGATCTCTCTGGAGCGATCCCGTGACGTATGATCTCTCTAGAGCGATCCCGTAACGTATGATCTCTCTAGAGCGATCCCGTGACGTATGATCTCTCTAGAGCGATCCCGTGACGTATGATCTCTCTGGTGCGATCCCGTGACGTATGATCTCTCTAGAGCGATCCCGTAACGTATCCCATACAGTACATGTCTGACTAGAAACTGTCCATATACACGCTTTCTCCACCGAATGCTCCACGGGGCATACAAATCAAATCTAATTTCATTAGTTACATGCGCCGAATACAACAGGTGTAGACCTTACAGTGAAATGCTTACTTACGAGCCCCTAGCCAACAATGCAGTTTAACATTTTTGGGATAAGAATAAGATATAAAAGTAACAAGTAATTAAAGAGCAACAGTAAAACAACAATAGTGAGACCATATACAGGGGTTACTGGTACAGAGTCAATGTGCGGGGGCACCGGTTGAGGTAATATGTACCTGTAGGTAGAGTTATTAAAGTGATTATGCATAGATGATAACAACAGAGAGTAGCAGCGGTGTAAAAGAGGGGGGGGGGCAATGCAAATAGTCTGGGTAGCCATTTGATTAGATGTTCAGGAGTCTTATAGCTTGGGGGTAAGAAGCTGTTTAGAATCCTCTTGGACCTAGACTTGGCGCTCCGGTACCGCTAGCCGTGCGGTAGCAGAGAGAACAGTCTATGACTAGGTTGGCTGGAGTCTTTGACAATTTGTAGGGTCTTCCTCTGACACCGCCTGGTATAGAGGTCCTGGATGGCAGGAAGCTCGGCCCCGGGGATGTAGTGGGCCCCGGGGATGTAGTGGGCTGTACAGGATTTAAATCAATAGACAGATGCCAGGCAGTGTCTCCTTGCTCCCTGTACGTCTCAGCCACAGTCCCTGATGTACTGTAGCATGTCACATAAACAACCAAAGCTGGTGAGTGCGTTGCTGATGTTGTTTGTTTATGTTTGAGATGTAAAGGCTTGCTCTCTGTGAGGACATTTAAAATGATTATTTTTTTAATTTTTATTATCGCATTGGTGCGATTTTCACATGTATGTGCTATATTTCCACAACTCTTAATACAAAATTCAAAAACGGATCATCAAAAAGCCAGTTTCAAAACTAAACACATTTTCAATTGACTAAAGTACATCGCACAGTCTCACTTTTTACACCAAAATGTAATCAGTGTTTCATTTGGAAAGACATGTTTCACACGGCAATACATGTTTCATAAGAAGTCATTGCTTTTCTCAATGGATGTCTGTAAAGTCGAAACGTAAGTATGATATATTTATTACTATTATGATTTTACTTCACAGTAAGTAAAACAAATCTGATAATTGACAAAATCAGACATGTACTATATGTTACAAAATTAAAAAGGTTTTATTGGTCGCGTACACAGATGAGCAGATGTTACAGCGGGCGCAGCAAAATGCTTGTGTTTCTAGCTCCTACATTGCAGTAATACAATACCAATTCGCAAATAATCCAGAAAGTCCTTAACAATAAATAATAGCTTCACTAAAATAGCATTGGGTAGTACGGTACTGTAAAATAGTCCATTTACACAGCAGACACTTTTATCCAAAGTGACAACAGTCCACTTTTTTGGTATGTGATCCCAATGGGAATCACACCCACACCTCTGGTGTTGCTAGTGCCATGCTCTTATGAACGGAGACATGTACAGAACCACTACAATACATTAAGTACAATACAGTACTGTAACAAAAAAACAAAAACACGATTACAATACAGGTGGAAGATCTATGATTGCCACCCCCATGAGCGTACCACCCTCTGGGTCATGGATGACTCATGCAATGACGTCAATCCAGAACCTATATCAGGCCAGGTGCATGAACAATGAGGATATTTACTGTGATTTCGATGAGAACCTAAATGCTCCAGACGGGTTTGAATCAAACTAGCGCCGTAAACGTTTCTTTCATTTGATTACCTTACGAAAGATGTCTTCAATGATTAGACATGGGTTGAGAAGTTATTGACATTTCATGTTCAGTTCATTTTAATGGGTAGTGCAAGTGTATTGCCGAATGTGAAACAGTGTAATGTACTGTAATTTACACTACTGGAGCGTACTGCATTCAAAGAGCAAAGTGAAACGTATCTTAAAAGTTTTTGTGCTTTTGGATTAATTGGTTAAAATAACTAAATTAAGGAGATGTTATTAGGTTGTGTTTTGGTGATTTTAAACCAATGTTCTCATTTCACAGTAAACTTATATTTTGGATTAATGGTTGTGTGGTGAACGATGTCTACAAACCAAATAAATTCATATTGAAAGGATTTGAATGTAAGACTGGCTGCATTACAAGTGTTACCAGTTTGGAGTTTGTCCTAAGAGATTAGAAAATTCACCACATATTTGTGAAAATAGCACCAAATCGTATATATTTTATTTTTTAAACAAAAACCATGTGGGATACATACATTTTTAACATTGAACATTTGCACATGTTTTCAATCAATAATTTCTATATTGATTGATATCAATTTGTAAAGGTTTGTGTTTGGGCTTTTATTCAATAAAATATTGGATGGATTTACAAAACGTGTTGCTTGTACATGTGAATGACCTCTGACACACCACATGGTCCATCATACGTGTATATTATCCTTGGAAACAGTTTTTTTTCTTTCACTTTAGATCATTTTATTAAATTATTTTATTTCACCTTTTATTTAACCAGGTAGGCTAGTTGAGAACACGTTCTCATTTACAACTGCGACCTGGCCAAGATAAAGCAAAGCAGTGCGACACAAACAACACAGAGTTACACATGGAGTAAACAAACATACAGTCAATAATACAATAGAAAAAGTCTATACAGTGTGTGCAAATAAGGTAGGATAACGGAAGTAAGGCAATAAATAGGCCATACTGGCGAAATAAATAAAATGTAGGAATTAAACACGGGAGTGATAGATGTGCAGATGACGAGTGTGCAAGTAGAGATACTGGGGTGCAAAGGAGCAAAATAAATAACAGTATGGGGATGAGGTAGTTGGATGGGCTATTTACAGATGGGCTATGTACAGGTGTAGTGATCTGTGAGCAGCTCTGACAGCTGGTGCTTAAAGTTAATGAGGGAGATATGAGTCTCCAGCCTTAGTGATTTTTGCAGTTCGTTCCAGTCATTAGCAGCAGAGAACTGGAAGGAAAGGTGGCCGAAGGAGGAGTTGGCTTTGGGGGTGACCAGTGAAATATACCTGCTGGAGCTCGTGCTACGAGTGGGTGCTGCTATGGTGACCAGTGAGCTGAGATAAGGCGGGGCTTTACCTAGCAAAGACTCATAATATATATACTCTTATAGAAAGTAAGTGGTATTGGTTCAATGTCTATTTTATGCAAAAACTGATGGTCAAATCTATTTTTATGACATCTGAAAATATTACAAGATGTTCTTCTAATAATTTGATCAGCGTCGTATAATATCCCGGAAGCATCCTCCTTCACGCGCAATCTAGTTCCGGTTCACTTGACTTCCCTATGCAAACGTTTTACAACCATAGAGATAGATAGAGGACTCCTTTTTATATTTGTTCCACTACGGCATCTGTGACAGCGCCATTGAGGCTACAACCCATAGGAAGCCCCACCCAATTAACTACTTTAAAATATCGGAAGCATGGCGGAAGCCCTCAATGGCGCTGCCCATGCTAAAGTTCATGCTAAAATTGCCTTTCGGCCACTAGAGGACTCTATCATTTTCTATGGCGACAACACCAACTTGTTTTGATACAGCATCTAGCTAACGTTAGCTGGTGAATTAAGAAAACAGTATGCCCGGGGCTGACAAGGAAGCAGATTTGACAGAGCGAATTGAGGCTTTTCTGGCCGATTTGAAGCGGGGAGGTTGTGGGACAGGACCGATCCGAGGCTCGGGAGAAACCGCCAGAGAAACCACAGCTCTGCTCCGGAAAGTAACAGCCCAGGCACGATGGAGCAGCGCAGGTAACGTTAGCTAAAGTTTATAGTTAATAGCAGGATTTTACCTTATTCGATAGCTTAGCTTTCGGGTAGCTAGCTAGCTAGTTTGCCTCCTAGCTAACGTTAGGTAGTATCTGCCACGGTTTTTATCAAATCGATTTCACGTCTACTGTAGTTTTCTATGGACACCTGTTAGTGTTGCTAGCTGTCAAAATGTGAACGGCTACGATAGGCTGATGTCATCTCATCTGTAATTGTTGAAACGGGTCCAATGGGTGTGACTAAGCGATGTCTGAACATAATTCACTACTAGGAATGATGTATGATAAAGATATCCTCCTGTATTTGATGATAGGCGACCTGATGGAAATCATTCGCAAGGAAGGGAAGAGAATGACAGCCGCCCAGCCGTCGGAGACCACGGTGGGCAACATGGTACTGCGCGTCCTTAAGATCATTAGGGAGGAGTATGCCAGGTGAGTTTATGAATATGCTGACATGCAGCTACAAGCAACAACCACAAATTATTCAAGTTGTTTGAACAGTCTGCTGCTTGTTGCTAACCTTGCTTGTGTTCTGTGGAACTCAATAGTTGCCATGGCAAGGTGCCAAATGATGCAATAGTTGGAAATGTGAAGAGTTAAAAAATATATAAAGAATTCCAGTTGTTTTCTCTCTCCTGTCATGTGTGTTTGTGTGTTTTGTATCCCTCAGGTCTCGTGGTAGCAGCGAGGAGACAGACCAGCAGGAATCCCTTCACAAGTTGCTGACGTCAGGGGGGCTGAGTGAGGAGAACTTCAGACAACATTTTGTTCATCTCAAAGCTAACGTCATAGAGGCCATCAATGAACTCCTCACAGAGCTAGGTAAGACACGTTCACTTAGAACAGTGTTTCCCAACTCTGGTCCTCCAGTATCCCCAAAGTATTTATTTTAAATTTTTATGTAGCCCCGGACAAGCACACCCTAATTCAACTTGTTAACTAATCATCAAGCCCTAAATGAGTTGAATCGAGTATGTTTGTCTGGGCTGTTGAGGGTACTGGAGGACCCGGAATTGGGAAACACTGTCTAAGAGCACACACATACTCCACCATCAGTCTCTCTCTTTCTCCATCTCCTTCATAGACCTATTAAGGCCATAGTTCTATAGTTGGTTGTGACTGAATCCTTTAGTTTAAACCAATCTTCTCTGTTGTTTTTACACTATACCTCCCCATGGGTATAACCATGGTCAAGCAGCACTGAGCTAACGGTCTTCCTCTGTCCCAGATGGCACCACGGACAACATCGCCATGCAGGCCCTGGAGCACATCCACTCCAACGAGGTCATCATGACTGTCGGCCGCTCACGCACCGTCGAGGCCTTCCTCAAAGACGCAGCGAGGAAACGCAAGTTCCACGTCATCGTGGCCGAGTGTGCTCCCTTCTGCCAGGTATCTACCGTTCCTCCATTTCATCCCTCATTCGCTCCCATCAACCCTCCCTCCATCCAACTATACTTTCACCCCTCCATCTTTCCTCTATCCAACGACTGTATATTCATAGAAGGAACACACATGGGAGCTGGGGATCATGTGACAAATGTCAAATGTTCTTAAAGTTTAAACTGCCATTTTTCTTTTATCGTTTAAATGTTCAGCACTTCAAACGCTGTGCCTCGAGGGACCACTCGTCAAGCAAACGAGCAGTCATTCTGACTGCAAAATTTAGTGTATTAATACATTTCATATGTACTATTGCAAAAATAATCATTTGGTTGTGTCTATGAAGGTGTTAGGTAACATTGGAATACATTTTTAATTTTATTTCAAATAATACAGTATCAATTTAATTAGTTTATGTTTCTGTAGGCTACATGGAAAAACAAAACAATTCAAGTGTTCACTCAATTTTATTTAGTCGAGTGCCTTTGTTACAACTAGGAACTGTATGAGTTGGAAAACGGCAATAGCTTATTTTTATAACGATAAAATAAAATACCCCAACCACAAAGGAAATCATTAGTAGCCTAAACTTAGTAGCCTGAATTTGTCTGTTTCCAGACGTCTCATTCTAATTTCTTTGTCATCAAAACGAAGGTAAAGTATGATCTCTCTGGAGCGATCCCGTGACGTATGATCTCTCTAGAGCGATCCCGTGACGTATGATCTCTCTAGAGCGATCCCGTGACGTATGATCTCTCTGGAGCGATCCCGTGACGTATGATCTCTCTGGAGCGATCCCGTGACGTATGATCTCTCTAGAGCGATCTCGTGACGTATGATCTCTCTGGAGCGATCCCGTGACGTATGATCTCTGGAGCGATCCCGTGACGTATGATCTCT
Organism: Salvelinus alpinus; assembly: GCF_045679555.1. Lineage (NCBI taxonomy): Eukaryota > Metazoa > Chordata > Actinopteri > Salmoniformes > Salmonidae > Salvelinus > Salvelinus alpinus. Next base: position 9,726,537 of record NC_092112.1, on the reverse strand, counting down.
CTAGAGCGATCCCGTGACGTATGATCTCTCTAGAGCGATCTCGTGACGTATGATCTCTCTGGAGCGATCCCGTGACGTATGATCTCTCTGGAGCGATCCCGTGACGTATGATCTCTCTGGAGCGATCCCGTGACGTATAATCTCTCTGGAGCGATCCCGTGACGTATAATCTCTCTGGAGCGATCCCGTAACGTATGATCTCTCTGGAGCGATCTCGTGACGTATGATCTCTGGAGCGATCCCGTGACGTATGATCTCTCTGGAGCGATCCCGTAACGTATGATCTCTCTGGAGCGATCCCGTGACGTATGATCTATCTGGAGCGATCCCGTGACGTATGATCTCTCTAGAGCGATCCCGTGACGTATGATCTCTCTGGAGCGATCCCGTAACGTATGATCTCTCTGGAGCGATCCCGTGACGTATGATCTCTCTGGAGCGATCCCGTGACGTATGATCTCTCTGGAGCGATCCCGTAACGTATGATCTCTCTGGAGCGATCCCGTGACGTATGATCTCTCTGGAGCGATCCCGTGACGTATGATCTCTCTAGAGCGATCCCGTGACGTATGATCTCTCTGGAGCGATCCCGTGACGTATGATCTCTCTGGAGCGATCCCGTGACGTATGATCTCTCTGGAGCGATCCCGTGACGTATGATCTCTCTGGAGCGATCCCGTGACGTATGATCTCTCTGGAGCGATCCCGTGACGTATGATCTCTCTGGAGCGATCCCGTGACGTATGATCTCTCTAGAGCGATCTCGTGACGTATGATCTCTCTGGAGCGATCCCGTGACGTATGATCTCTCTAGAGCGATCCCGTAACGTATGATCTCTCTAGAGCGATCCCGTGACGTATGATCTCTCTGGAGCGATCCCGTGACGTATGATCTCTCTGGTGCGATCCCGTGACGTATGATCTCTCTAGAGCGATCCCGTAACGTATCCCATACAGTACATGTCTGACTAGAAACTGTCCATATACACGCTTTCTCCACCGAATGCTCCACGGGGCATACAAATCAAATCTAATTTCATTAGTTACATGCGCCGAATACAACAGGTGTAGACCTTACAGTGAAATGCTTACTTACGAGCCCCTAGCCAACAATGCAGTTTAACATTTTTGGGATAAGAATAAGATATAAAAGTAACAAGTAATTAAAGAGCAACAGTAAAACAACAATAGTGAGACCATATACAGGGGTTACTGGTACAGAGTCAATGTGCGGGGGCACCGGTTGAGGTAATATGTACCTGTAGGTAGAGTTATTAAAGTGATTATGCATAGATGATAACAACAGAGAGTAGCAGCGGTGTAAAAGAGGGGGGGGGGCAATGCAAATAGTCTGGGTAGCCATTTGATTAGATGTTCAGGAGTCTTATAGCTTGGGGGTAAGAAGCTGTTTAGAATCCTCTTGGACCTAGACTTGGCGCTCCGGTACCGCTAGCCGTGCGGTAGCAGAGAGAACAGTCTATGACTAGGTTGGCTGGAGTCTTTGACAATTTGTAGGGTCTTCCTCTGACACCGCCTGGTATAGAGGTCCTGGATGGCAGGAAGCTCGGCCCCGGGGATGTAGTGGGCCCCGGGGATGTAGTGGGCTGTACAGGATTTCAATCAATAGACAGATGCCAGGCAGTGTCTCCTTGCTCCCTGTACGTCTCAGCCACAGTCCCTGATGTACTGTAGCATGTCACATAAACAACCAAAGCTGGTGAGTGCGTTGCTGATGTTGTTTGTTTATGTTTGAGATGTAAAGGCTTGCTCTCTGTGA
>NC_092112.1:9696570-9724660 GCF_045679555.1 Salvelinus alpinus | reverse complement strand
TTTGTGCTGATAATCGGCTCGTAGCATTGTCACCGGCTTTAATTTGGTGGCGGCGCAGGCACCTGCTCAGTGCATACCGTTCTGTCTTTTTTGCACTTAGGCTTCGGAGGTGTAGGTTCAGACTGAGGTTCACAACCTGAATAATCATCAGAGATGTCATGATTCATTTCTTCCATCGGAGGCATTTTCATTCGGATCTTGTAGCAACACTAACACAGCATGTGCATCCGTTCGTCTTGGTCTTGTTGCCGTGGTAAATTACACACACTCTCACTGTGTACTCCCTAGTAGGCCAGAGTAGACTGATAAGACTGCTGGGATTCGGTGGACTGATAGAGGGTACATGCAATTTTGAGATTATATTTTGAGGTAATTATAGGGGTGGTTGTCAACTGGGCACGGCACCTTCAACTGTCGGGAGAAGGAGGGGAGCAGGCCCTACTGTCGGGAGGAGGGGAGCAGGCCCTACTGTCGGGAGGAGGGGAGCAGGCCCTACTGTCGGGAGGAGGGGAGCAGGCCCTACTGTCGGGAGGAGGGGAGCAGGCCCTACTGTCGGGAGGAGGGGAGCAGGCCCTACTGTCGGGAGGAGGGGAGCAGGCCCTACTGTCGGGAGGAGGAGGAGGGGAGCAGGCCCTACTGTCGGGAGGAGGAGGAGCAACTGGGGAAAACCATAAAAAAAATGGCATGGCCTCCTAAAACTGGTTTTAACTCCAGTTCTGTTTGTGATATTAAGATTCTAACGGCAGTGTGTTATATAGACTGATTTAGACAGTGTGTTATATAGACTGATTTAGACAGTGTGTTATATAGACTGATTTAGACAGACAGTGTGTTATATAGACTAATTTAGACAGTGTGTTATATAGACTGATTTAGACAGACAGTGTGTTATATAGATTCGTTTAGGACAAGTCAAGGACGGAGGCAGAGTAATATAAAAAATACAATTCATAACCAGTCAAAATGGCTGCTTTCGCAGTTCTAGTGTTAGAAGGGGGGAAAAAATCATAAAATGACTTGAATTCACATTCCAGATCTGGTCCTGCTAATGACTGCTAGAGGGCAGTGCAGTTCAATCTACCACAGTCTTGGCTACCTACCAGACGGTGCTCACCTGGCTGCGGTGCCCCACCCACTCAAACGACGATGGTTAATGCTGTTTTAGGTTGTCTGTGTCCCTGTCCTCCATGTTTTCAGCTGTCATTTACAGGAGACTTCATGTCCCACTTGTCATCAACGTGATGGCTCGCTACAGTGATGTATGACAGTCAGTTCATAGACATCCAACAATCTGTTGCTAACTCAACGTTTGGTGTTTCACAGCTTGCACTTTGTACTTGCAGAACAATCATTGTACAATTGTTCCATCCAGGCCTTGACGTGGCATCTTGTAGTCTGGTTCTAGATACAGTGCCTATGGGGGCAAATATTCAGACCCCTTGACTTTTTTTGTTACATTAAAGCCTTGTTCTATAGAACGATATATTTATGTATTTTTAATGCATCGTTTTCTCTTTATTCCACCCGTCCTTCAACCACACAATATTTCATATTTTGTGATAACTGCACTGTGATTTAAAAAAAATTTGGTTAGTGATATTTTCTTAACATTAACGATCCCGATTTTCGTTAAAACGTTTAAATGTCACACCCCTAATGGGAGCCATATGTTTAATGTTATTTATATGAATTGAACTGTCTCTTGAAATGTTTGTACGTGTGTTATTGAATAATGAACATTGTACATTTTAGGCAACACACTGTAGTAACAACCCTTCTGTCTGTCTCCTTCCTAAGGGTCATGAAATGGCTACTAATCTCTCCAAAACGGGCATCGAGACCACTGTAGTAACGACCTGTCTGTCTCCTTCCTAAGGGTCATGAAATGGCTACTAATCTCTCCAAAACGGGCATCGAGACCACTGTAATAGCCGACGCTGCCATATTTGCAGTGATGTCCCGAGTGAATAAGGTCAATTTTTTTTTTACACTTCTACTGTTATGTTGCTTTATTTAGTGATTTTTCTTTTACACAGACGGAACATAAAATAGAAGTAGTAATTCAAAATGCTTATTTCCGGTCTTATTTCATCAGAACCGCTCTCTTGATTACTTAACAATAAGGACTTTTTTTAAAGAGTCTTTCGTTCACTAGAGGAAGCTTGTCTATTGTCAATGCAACTAAACTAGTTTGATTCTGTTCCTCCTATTGGTTGTCCTCTCACCAGGTCATCATCGGAACACAGACCGTTCTGGCCAATGGCGGGCTCAGGGCGGTCAATGGAACCCACACTGTAGCTCTAGCAGCCAGGCACCACTCTACTCCGCTCATCGTCTGCGCTCCCATGTTCAAGCTCTCGCCTCAGGTATTCACAACAACGGTCATCAGTGAACAGAATAATGACTTTCTGAATAGAAGTGTGGTTGTCAGTGAGCACTGCTTCACTAATAGGTGATAGGTGAGGCCAAACCTCCTCAGACTATGACGTTGTCTTCTGTTATATTCATCATTGTGTGACTTGACTGGTTGTATTTTTGTTGTGTTCTCAGTTTCCCAATGAAGAAGACACATTCCATAAGTTTGTCTCTCCACATGAGGTGCTTCCCTTCACAGAAGGTAAACTTGCATTCTTTGCCCATCCTTTTTTCTCACCTACAGTTCGTTATGGAAACTTTTCAGACCCCTTGACTTTTTCCACATTTTGTTACGTTACAGCCTTATTCTAAAATTGATTTAAGTATTCCCCCCCCCCCCCCCCCCAAATCTACACACAACACCCCATAATGTCAAAGCAAAAACATGTTTTACAAAAATGCAAATGTACCCCAATAAATACGGAAATATCATATTTACATAAGTATTCAGACCTTTTACTCAGTACTTTGTTGAAGCACCTTTGGCAGTGATTAGAGCATCAAGTTTTCTTGGGTATGACGCAACAACCTTCAATGCTGCAGAAATGTTTTGGTACCCTTCCCCAGATCTGTGCCTCGATACAATCCTGTCTCGGAGCTCTACGGACAATTCCTTCGACCACATTACTTGTTTTTTGCTCTGACATGCACTGTCAGCTGTGGGACCTTGTATAGACAGGTGTGCGCCTTTCCAAATCATGTCCAATCAATTGAATTTCCCACAGGTGGACTCCAATCAAGTTGTAGAAACATCTCAAGGATGATCAATGTAAACAAGATGCACCTAAACTCAATTTCGAGTCTCATAGCAAAGGGTCTGAATACTTATGTAAATAAGGTATTTCCGGTTTTTAATTTAATCCATTTTAGAATAAGGCTGTAACGTAACAGTGGGAAAAGGGAAGGGGTCTGAATACTTTTTCGAATGCACTGTAAATACAGTGTAAAAAGCTCACGATCAGTAACTGATTACTTCTGATCTCTATCTGAGAGGTCTCTGTAGGGGAGATTCTGATCTCTATCTGAGAGGTCTCTGTAGGAGAGATTCTGATCTCTATCTGAGAGGTCTCTGTAGGGGAGATTCTGATCTCTATCTGAGAGGTCTCTGTAGGAGAGATTCTGATCTCTATCCGAGAGGTCTCTGTAGGAGAGATTCTGATCTCTATCTGAGAGGTCTCTGTAGGAGAGATTCTGATCTCTATCTGAGAGGTCTCTGTAGGGGAGATTCTGATCTCTATCTGAGAGGTCTCTGTAGGGGAGATTCTGATCTCTATCTGAGAGGTCTTTGTAGGGGAGATTCTGATCTCTATCTGAGAGGTCTCTGTAGGGGAGATTCTGATCTCTATCTGAGAGGTCTCTGTAGGAGAGATTCTGTCCAAGGTGTTGTACAGTTTAATGTCCCTGGATAAGATGCACTTTAATGTCTCTGAGGGGAAAATTATCTTATAGTGTTATACAACATTTATACAAAATGTAAAAACTGTACATACACTCACCAGATATGTGACTCTGTATGTTTCTATAGGAAAGATTCTGATCTCTATCTGAGAGGTCTCTGTTAGTCTCTATAGGAGAGATTCTATCCAAGGTGAACGTGTACTGCCCTGTGTTCAACATGTGACTTTACTCTGTTTGTCTCTATAGGAGAGATTCTATCCAAGGTGAACGTGCACTGCCCCGTGTTCAACATGTGACTTTACTCTGTTTGTTTCTATAGGAGAGATTCTATCCAAGGTGAACGTGCATTGCCCTGTGTTCGACTACGTTCCTCCTGAACTCATCACTCTGTTCATCTCTAACATCGGCGGCAACGCTCCCTCTTACATCTATCGGCTGATGAGTGAGCTCTACCACCCTGAGGACCACGACCTGTAATGAAATGCAGACAATACTCAATAATAAAAAACGGTTTATGGCACGTAGTGTGTTTTTCGTTTGTCTATTCAATGATTTGTGAAACCACTATGGACTCAATAGTTAAGTTTTTATACAGTCTTGATTTGCTGCAATTTTTAAGAATTTGTTTCAGGCTGCGTTCTAATTTAATAGCGGACATTTAATGCTTATCACGTCCGCCACGCTGATCCTCAACACGGGGGCCCCTCAGGGGTGCGTGCTCAGTCCCCTCCTGTACTTCCTGTTCACTCATGACTGCATGGCCAGGCAGGACTCCCAACACCATCATTAAGTTTGCTGATGACACAACAGTGGTAGGTCTGACCACCGATAACGATGAGACGGCCTATAGGGACGAGGTTGGGACAACCAGGATAACAACCTCTCCCTCAACGTGATCAAGACAAAAGGAGATTATTGTGGACTACAGGATAAGGAGGACCGAGCACGCCCCCATTACCATAGACGGGGCTGTAGTGGAGCAGGTTGAGAGCTTCAAGTTCCTTGGTGTCCACATTACCAACAAACTAACATGGCCCAAGCACACCAAGACAGTTGTGAAGAGGGAACGACAAAACCTATTCCCCCTCAGGAGATTGAAAAGATTTGGCATGTGTCGTCAGATCCTCAAAAGGTTATACAGCTGCACCATCGAGAGCATGCTGATGGGTTGCATCACTGCCTGGTATGGCGACTGCCCGGCTTCCGACCGCAAGGCACTACAAAGGGTAGTGAGCACGGCCCAGTACATCACCGGGGCCAAGCTTCCTGCCATCCAGGACCTCTATACCAGGCGGTGTCAGAGGAAGGACCTAAAAATTGTCAAAGACTCCAGCCACCCTAGTCATAGACTGTTCTCTCTGCTACTGCACGGCAAGTGGTACCGGAGCACCAAGTCTAGGTCCAAGAGGCTTCTAAACAGCTTCTACCCCCAAGCCATAAGACTCCTGAACAGCTAATCAAATGGCTTTCCAGACTATTTGCATTGCCCCCCCCCCCCCCCCCCCCCCCGCTCTTCAACACTGCTGCTACTCTGTTATTATCTATGTATAGCCTCTTTAATAAGATGTACATAATTACCTCAACACCGGTACCCCCTGTATATAGCCTCCACATTGACTCTGTACCGGTACCCCCTGTATATAGCCTCCACATTGACTCTGTACCGGTACCCCCTGTATATAGCCTCCACATTGACTCTGTACCGGTACCCCCTGTATATAGCCCTGCTATTGTTATTTACTGCTGCTCTTTAATTATTTGTTATTCTCATCTTTTACTTTTTAGGTATTTTCTTAAAACTGCATTGTTGGTTAAGGGCTTGTAAGTAAACATGTCACTGTAAGGTCTACAACATGTTGTATTCGGGTCATGTGACAAATACAATTTGATTTGACATGCATAAAGATGGCGGCCCTCAAATGTTAAGTTTGCCGTGTTATACAGTGCTCTCCATTTATTCTTTGTTTGTATCATCATTAACACAGTATACACGATCATCCCAATTCTAGCTGCAAGACAACGGCAATTTGAAAAAAAGTTAGATTGTGGTGATTTATTGCCACATTGAACCATGTGCTAAAACAATGACATCACATCTGAATTCCTCCCATCTTTATGCAGCTTCGCCATTGAAATTATAGACAACTTAATGTGTACATTACTATTCCTTTACAATGATATTGCTTTACCACAACAGCGTCCATTACTGGAGCTCTCGAGGAAGTGTTCAGAAAAAAACTGTTATTTACACCGGAGCACCAACAGGAGGCAGTCGAGGGACTCCCATCTCCGAACAGGTTTTCACAACATCGTGGCCAAATCAGAGAAAAGGGCGAAAATGAAGCAAAGAAATGAACATTATCGTTAGTAATTAATTGAATAATGGAAATCATAATATCTTCCTGATGATATTCAACACTAAATGTAGTTTTAGCAAATGTTACAAATGCAAAACAACAGATTAAAATGTTTTTAAAAAAATACAAATGTTTTGCTCAAAAAGACTGTGTCCCGCTATATTGCTCAGGCTGCACTACAGCGTCTATTCACAGGCGCGATCCCACTACTGAGCGGCACGGGGGCTTTGGCCTGCTCCGTTTCCGACCTGGGCCGGTGCACCCCTCCTTAGACGACCTGGTGGTCCCGGGCTCCCCCAGGAGCACCATATCGATACCGAACTTAGTGCGGACACCCGATCGGCATAGTCCACTGGAGCTCAGAACTCCTGAGCTCAAACGATCCGCCAGCCTAAGCCTCCCAGCAACTTGGATTACAGGCGCACGCCACGGCGCCCGGCGAGAGAAGAGACGATTTTAAAGGCATTTGAAGTTAAATTCGTGACGTCACACGGCTTCTACAGTGACCTCTTGTGGTATCGCAGCGGTGTTGAGATTCCGCTTGCCTCTGGCTCTGGCACCGGTTTAAACATGTTATGTCCTTTTCTGAAATCCTGCCGTTGTTAGTAAGGTATGTAAAAAATAAAATAAAATAACGCTCGCAATTTGTCTTTTCCTAATAGCGCTGATAATTACTTTATTTGTGAACATTTAATTAAAATGATATACATTTTTATCCTACGTATTCTACAAATATACTAAATATTCTATCCACATACATACACGTGTATTGTTAGATATTACTGCACTGTTGGAGCTAGAAACACAAGCATTTCACTACACCCGCAATAACATCTGCTAAATATGTGTATATGACCAATCAAATTTGATTTGCTACCCGAGAGAGTGCTGTTGAGGTGACTGTACACCTTCATTACAAAAAAAATAGTTTTTATCTAAAAAGGAAAACTTTTTGAATGTTTCACTATTTTATTTGTATGAAATTCACTGAGGATGGTCCTCCCCTTACTCCTCTGACCAGCCTCCACTGTTCCAGAGCCATATTTGCTCCAGATGCACAATTTTATTATCAGAGTGTGCCAGTGTACTCCTGGTAAGTATGCTTTGATTTATAAATACACTTGATGTGTTGTAGCCACTGTGCCTCCATCTTGGCTCTCCCTCACCATTGTGTTGAAGACACCGTGCCTCCATCTTGGCTCTCCCTCACCATTGTGTTGAAGCCACCGTGCCTCCATCTTGGCTCTCCCTCACCATTGTGTTGAAGACACCGTGCCTCCATCTTGGCTCTCCCTCACCATTGTGTTGAAGCCACCGTGCCTCCATCTTGGCTCTCCCTCACCATTGTGTTGAAGCCACCGTGCCTCCATCTTGGCTCTCCCTCACCATTGTGTTGAAGCCACTGTGCCTCCATCTTGGCTCTCCCTCACCATTGTGTTGAAGCCACTGTGCCTCCATCTTGGCTCTCCCTCACCATTGCGTTGAAGCCACCGTTCCTCCATCTTGGCTCTCCCTCACCATTGTGTTGAAGCCACCGTGCCTCCATCTTGGCTCTCCCTCACCATTGTGTTGAAGCCACTGTGCCTCCATCTTGGCTCTCCCTCACCATTGTGTTGAAGCCACCGTGCCTCCATCTTGGCTCTCTCTCACCATTGTGTTGAAGCCACTGTTCCTCCATCTTGGCTCTCCCCCACCATTGTGTTGAAGCCACTGTTCCTCCATCTTGGCTCTTCCCCACCATTATTTAGGAAGATATAGAAATGCATTTATTAAATGTCTCTTCCTTTTTGGCACATCTATTCTATTACAGACACATTAATGCTGACTTTTAAATTATATGTGAGATAAACATACAAATAATGAAAAAAATTGAAGTTAAATTTTTTGAGATGACTGTTACGCTCCCCACTATAATCACAACATACATGTAAATACATGTTATTTTGTCCTATAACCATTGAATTGAAATAGTGTAGAATTCCATTTATTTAAATGGTGGACTCTTCTTACTAGGGGGTGCCAATATGGCCGACCGGTGGATTCAAAGCCTCTCAATGGCCAAAACAGAGAAAAAAACAATCTAGTATTTATATACATCAATGGGAACATGTAGATTTACCCACCACCAAAATCAATATTTATTAGTAATCCCTCCCCACCCACAACTTCTCACCTGAATACATTTTTTTATTTTTACTTTGAAGTGGTTGATTAAAGGATGAAATGTGGGTTGAGTTTCACCTTTAAAGGTGAATGCACTAAAAGTCATTCTGGATAAGAGCATATTTTAAAATGACTAAAATCGCCATGTAAATGTGATTTATTGTATGACTATGAAAAAGCTTCATGCACTTTATCTCAGTAAACTATGGAGCTATTCCCCTCAGAGCCTGGTTCCTCTAGTCTACCAAGAACAGCCAGAAGAGGACTGGTCACCCCTCTGTAGACTAGAGAAACCAGGCTCTGAGAACAGCCAGAAGAGGACTGGTCACCCCTCGGTAGACTAGAGAAACCAGGCTCTGAGGGGTGGCCAGTCCTCTTCTGGCAGTTCTTGGTAGACCAGAGAAACCAGGCTCTGAGAACAGCCAGAAGGGGACTGGTCACCCCTCGGTAGACTAGAGAAACCAGGCTCTGAGGGGTGGCCAGTCCTCTTCTGGCAGTTCTTGGTAGACCAGAGAAACCAGGCTCTGAGAACAGCCAGAAGAGGACTGGTCACCCCTCGGTAGACTAGAGAAACCAGGCTCTGAGGGGTGGCCAGTCCTCTTCTGGCAGTTCTTGGTAGACCAGATAAACCAGGCTCTGAGAACAGCCAGAGGTGGACTGGTCACCCCTCTGTAGACTAGAGAAACCAGGCTCTGAGAACAGCCAGAAGAGGACTGGTCACCCCTCGGTAGACTAGAGAAACCAGGCTCTAAGAACAGCCAGAAGAGGACTGGTCACCCCTCGGTAGACTAGAGAAACCAGGCTCTAAGGGGTGGCCAGTCCTCTTCTGGCAGTTCTTGGTAGACCAGATAAACCAGGCTCTGAGAACAGCCAGAAGAGGACTGGCCACCCCATAGAGCCTGGTTCCTCTCTAGGTTTCTTCCTAGGTTCCTGCCTTTCTAGGGAGTTTTTTTCTGGCCACTGTGCTTCAGTCTCTGTATTGTTTGCTCTTTGGGGTTTTAGGCTGGGTTTCTGTTAAGCACTTTTTTTTGTGACAACTGCTGATGTAAAAAAAAAAAGGCTTTATAAAAATTAATTTCATTGATTGATGTGTGGAAACGGCAGGTCCAGACAGATTTTTAGGGGTGGCACCCAGTCGGTCTAGCAGTGTAATGAAAACACCTCTCGTTCCCAGTTGGCTCCGTCTAAATTGAAAATACACAGACCAACAACTTGACATGTGGAGTACTTTAATATACTTTCAGTAATATAAAAAAAATGTGCCGTACCACCACTTTATAAAACCCTGTAAGTTGTCCGGTAAAAAAAAAAACTGTTAGTTTCACATAAAAATTAAATAAAAGCAAATAAAAAGACTGACCAGATCGTTGATAATTAAACCATAAGAGAACAAAAAAATAAAAAATAACTGAATAACATCATCACATCTTCAATAGGTTCACATCATCTGGATTCAGTCAGTCTCGGCTGCTCGTCTCTTGTAGTCTAGCTAGAAAAACAAAAGAGCTGCATTAGGACAAACCAGAACACAGTTTGGTGATCAGACTCATGAAAGAAGTCACTTAGACTTAAAAAGTGCCAGTAAAAAATGTTGAGTAGAACGAGAAAATTATCAAAAAGCAAAATAACATATCCGTGCTTTAACTCTAGATAAACCCAGACATGAAAATGATAGTCATTTTAAAATGGGTGTTAAAAACTATTTAGAGAGTTTGTCCTCTGCGTAGGTAATACTAGGTACAGGACCTTCAGAAATTATTCACACATTCTTGATTAAAAAAAAAAAAAAATGGGTTACAGCCTCAATATAAAAATATATATTAAATTGAGATATGTCACTAGCCTACACACAATACCCAATCATGTCAAAGTGAAATTGTTCATATTTTTCTTTAAAAAAATGTATTAAAAATTTTAAACAAATGTTTTGAATCAATAAGTATTCAAAGCTTTTGTTATGGAAAGCCTAATGTTCAGGAGTAAAATGTGCTTAACAAGTCGCATGGACTCCCTCACCATTGTGTTGAAGCCACTGTGACTCCATCTTGGCTCTAACCACTAGGCTACCCTGCCGCCCTGGCAACACCTGAAAATGGCTGTTTAGAAATGATCAACAAACAGCTTGACAGAGCTTGAAGAATTTAGAAAATAATAAAAATGGGCACATATTGTACAATCAAGGTGTGAAAGCTCTTAGAGACTTAACCATAAAATGTAATCGCTGCCAAAGCTGCTTCTAACATGTATTGACTACTCAGGGGGCTGAATACTCAGGGGGCTGAATACTCAGGGGGCTGAATACTCAGGGGGCTGAATACTCAGGGGGCTGAATACTCAGGGGGCTGAATACTCAGGGGGCTGAATACTCATCTAACCAAGACATTTTTACAAATGTTATTATTTTTTTGTCCCACTTTGACATAGTATTTTGTGTCGCTAGTTGACAAAAAAATAAAAAAGACAAATCCATTTCCAACCCACTTGATAACAACAAAAATGTTGTTGTACAGAAAGGGGTATGAATACTTTGTGAAGGCACTGTGTGTTTATTGTGCATCTGGTTACCTGTTCTGGGTAGGTAATTCTAAGTATGTGTAATGCCTGGTTACCTGTTCTGGGCAGGTAATACTAAGTATGTGTAATGCCTGGTTACCTGTTCTGGTTACCTGCTCTGGGTAGGTAATACTAAGTATGTGTAATGCCTGGTTACCTGCTCTGGGTAGGTAATTCTAAGTATGTGTAATGCCTGGTTACCTGCTCTGGGTAGGTAATTCTAAGTATGTGTAATGCCTGGTTACCTGTTCTGGGTAGGTAATTCTAAGTATGTGTAATGCTTGGTTACCTGTTCTGGGTAGGTAATTCTAAGTATGTGTAATGCCTGGTTACCTGCTCTGGGTAGGTAATACTAAGTATGTGTAATGCCTGGTTACCTGCTCTGGGCCTTAGTCCACTTGAGGGCGTGTCTGGGAGGGCCAGAGGCAGCGGGGTGGTAGAAGGTGCAGCCAGTACGTTTACACTGGGCTCCAAACCGACAAGGCTGACAAGAGACAGGAGAAAGAACACGTTACAGTCTTCTTCATGATCAGCCACGTCTTCATTGACACCACAACATGTTAGTTAACAGAATAGAATCACACACACACACACACACACACACACACACACACACACACACACACACACACACACACACACACACACACACACACACACACACACACACACACACACACACACACACACACACACACACAAAATAAGCCCTCAATCATTATTAGTATCTGACCTTGGGATGGTAGAACAGGCAGTTCATTTTCTTACACTCTGGGAAGAAAGAACAGACACTTCTGGACTGGGGAGGAGGCACTGCAGGAAGACAAACTAAGAAAACCCCCCACTGCTGTTAGAACAATTATAACTTCCCCTCTAACTAAATGTCCTCAGGCTTCCCCTCTAACTAAATGTCCTCAGGCTTCCCCTCTAACTAAATGTCCTCAGGCTTCCCCTCTAACTAAATGTCCTCAGGCTTCCCCTCTAACTAAATGTCCTCAGGCTTCCACTCTAACTAAATGTCCTCAGGCTTCCCCTCTAACTAAATGTCCTCAGGCTTCCCCTCTAACTAAATGTCCTCAGGCTTCCACTCTAACTAAATGTCCTCAGGCTTCCACTCTAACTAAATGTCCTCAGGCTTCCCCTCTAACTAAATGTCCTCAGGCTTCCACTCTAACTAAATGTCCTCAGGCTTCCACTCTAACTAAATGTCCTCAGGCTTCCACTCTAACTAAATGTCCTCAGGCTTCCACTCTAACTAAATGTCCTCAGGCTTCCCCTCTAACTAAATGTCCTCAGGCTTCCCCTCTAACTAAATGTCCTCAGGCTTCCCCTCTAACTAAATGTCCTCAGGCTTCCACTCTAACTAAATGTCCTCAGGCTTCCCCTCTAACTAAATGTCCTCAGGCTTCCCCTCTAACTAAATGTCCTCAGGCTTCCCCTCTAACTAAATGTCCTCAGGCTTCCACTCTAACTAAATGTCCTCAGGCTTCCACTCTAACTAAATGTCCTCAGGCTTCCACTCTAACTAAATGTCCTCAGGCTTCCACTCTAACTAAATGTCCTCAGGCTTCCACTCTAACTAAATGTCCTCAGGCTTCCCCTCGAACTAAATGTCCTCAGGCTTCCACTCTAACTAAATGTCCTCAGGCTTCCACTCTAACTAAATGTCCTCAGGCTTCCACTCTAACTAAATGTCCTCAGGCTTCCACTCTAACTAAATGTCCTCAGGCTTCCCCTCTAACTAAATGTCCTCAGGCTTCCCCTCTAACTAAATGTCCTCAGGCTTCCACTCTAACTAAATGTCCTCAGGCTTCCACTCTAACTAAATGTCCTCAGGCTTCCACTCTAACTAAATGTCCTCAGGCTTCCACTCTAACTAAATGTCCTCAGGCTTCCACTCTAACTAAATGTCCTCAGGCTTCCACTCTAACTAAATGTCCTCAGGCTTCCACTCTAACTAAATGTCCTCAGGCTTCCACTCTAACTAAATGTCCTCAGGCTTCCACTCTAACTAAATGTCCTCAGGCTTCCCCTCGAACTAAATGTCCTCAGGCTTCCACTCTAACTAAATGTCCTCAGGCTTCCACTCTAACTAAATGTCCTCAGGCTTCCACTCTAACTAAATGTCCTCAGGCTTCCCCTCTAACTAAATGTCCTCAGGCTTCCACTCTAACTAAATGTCCTCAGGCTTCCACTCTAACTAAATGTCCTCAGGCTTCCACTCTAACTAAATGTCCTCAGGCTTCCACTCTAACTAAATGTCCTCAGGCTTCCACTCTAACTAAATGTCCTCAGGCTTCCCCTCTAACTAAATGTCCTCAGGCTTCCACTCTAACTAAATGTCCTCAGGCTTCCCCTCTAACTAAATGTCCTCAGGCTTCCACTCTAACTAAATGTCCTCAGGCTTCCACTCTAACTAAATGTCCTCAGGCTTCCACTCTAACTAAATGTCCTCAGGCTTCCCCTCTAACTAAATGTCCTCAGGCTTCCCCTCGAACTAAATGTCCTCAGGCTTCCACTCTAACTAAATGTCCTCAGGCTTCCACTCTAACTAAATGTCCTCAGGCTTCCACTCTAACTAAATGTCCTCAGGCTTCCACTCTAACTAACTGGGAGTAAGAGCTACAATTTAACAAAAGAAATACAGAGTAGATAACATTTAGTGAAAAGGAGAGAGCATAAAAGAGAGACAGTGATGGTGTGTGCGTTCTCTTACCTGTGTTCTGGTTTGGAAGGCATGGACACTCTGCTGGACATGCTCTTGACGCCGTATCCTTCATCCTCCTCGTCATCCTCCTCCTCCAGCTCGTCACTGTCTGGACCCTCGTCAGCCGCCTGGTTCACCCGCACCACGGAGCTCACCACTGGGGCCTTACGCTTCCTCGTTTCCCACTCCGGGTGCTGGAGACAACAACACCAGAAAAGACAGTTAGAAAAAAAGCAATATTGATGTGAAGGTGTAAGAGCGTAATCTGTAGTCCGCTTTTATTCAACTAACTAACATGGACCACATACACACAGTTTGGTGAAGGTTATCTGTACCCTGCTGCTGCCTCCAACTCTGTATGCCCTGCAGTCTCTGCTGCTCCTACTATCCATGTGATAGCTGCCGTGCTGATGCCTGCTGTGAGACCCCGAGGATCCCTCTGACGACCTGTAGGCGTCTGCCGACCTGCCTGTCCCTGAGGAAGGCCTGCCCTGGGGGCGGCTGGTAGATCTGAGTCGCCGCCCGACCTCCTCTTCCTCCAGAGTTAGATCCACGCAGGCGACCAGGCAGGACGCCCATGTCCACGGGGTCCTCGCCGATGAGTTCACCGTCCAGCTCGGGCTTGATGTCGATGACGGCCTCGGAGGAGTCCACCTGGGGCTCGACCGTGGAGGTACGGCTGGACCGGGAGGTCTTGTCTGAGGAGACCCTTCTAGACAGAATGGCAGTACAGTTAGTGAGAGTCAAAAGCTGGGCTGTTTGCTTACGATAAAATGCTGAAGCTCTTGAACGACATGTAGGTCTTCAGAGGTCTTATGAGTTAGTGTTAGGGCTCTTCCACATTATCAAAGCCAACTAAAACAGTGATATTTTCACCATTTAATCCATGTCTCAAAAATCAACACTTACCTGTGCTCATGGGCGGAGCTGGACACGCGGGCCTCCGTCCTATCAGAGAGCGAACTGGACACCACAAGCCCCTTTGACCCCCCCCACCCTTCCTTTGGCTCTTCGCTGCTGAGATGCCAGCTTCAGAGTAGAGCGGAGGCCTCATCGACTCTGGTTCTAGATATACACACGGAGAGAGAGATTGTCAATTTAGTTACACATGGACAGATAACCTTTCAACAGATATAGCATTTGTTTAAAAATGCATTGTCTCTATTCAAGAACAGAAAAGAGTAGACATTCAACACACAAGATTACTTTATATTACAGTATTATAACGACCCTGGCCTTGAAGTCTGTTACATAACCATTTCGGGTTCTCTTGATCTCTGATAGGGTGATACTGTAGCGGCTGGTGAGAGAGGGTATTACTTTCAGTGAAAGCACAGACTCCTTTGGTGTAACCTGAATTTACCTACTGCCACAGACCTCCGTTTCTCCAGGACTCCGTGTAACCTGTTAATGACAACACACCAGGTTTAGGAGAAGCGTGTACACCTAACTAGCTATAACCTGGTCCCAGATCTGTTTGTGCCGTCTTGCCAAACAGCAATTCAATTACCTTAGAATTTGGCAAAATAGTACAAACAGATCTGGGACCAGGCCTAGCTGGTTAGCTACATACCAGACAGTAAACTTGATGGTATTGTTTCCAAGGAAGAGGGCCAGGTCGCCAGGCATCTGCTGTGATGTCTTCTTGTTGGCCACCATCACCATGATATAGTCTGGTAGCTCTTCATCTTGGGGAGACACAGTTACGACAGTTAACAGAATCACATCTGAAGCAAGGGATTCTACAACCCCTTTCAGAAGGTAAACAGTCAAGATTGCAGCTGATGCACAGGAGTTCAAAAGCTGATGATATTTACACTTACCAACATAGGCATCAAGTTCTTGAAGTTTTCCCTTGATAGCAACCTAAAAAAAAAAGTATATTAAAAAAATACATTGTGAATTGCTAGCCTTGGTCAAAAAGACAACCTAGCTCCTGTAACGTTAAATGTACCCGTTTGCAATGACTCTCTCGCATTCCCTTGCCTGGCTAGCCAACGTAGCTATATTTATCTGGATAACGTTCAGAGCAATTCATATCATGCCAAAACGCAAGCATAAAGTGTAATTAGATGTCATTGTATTTTTCGACACCTTTACACAAATTTTCTCATGGGTTACCTAGCTAGCGTTACTTAGGGTGTATTCATTCCGCCGATTCTGTTGCAAAACGTTTCTTAAACGGAAGCAAACGGGGATGGACCAACCTGCATTTGTCCAATAGAAACTCTCGTTTCTATCGGCGTTTTGCAACTGTTTGGACTACTGATTAAACCCCATTACTCCAAACAGTTTGAAAACGTTCCGTTTTTGCAACGAAAACTAGTGTTTCTATTGGACAGGTTCAGCAAACAGTGAGGGACCTACCTGAATCTGTCAAATAGAAACGCTAGCTTTCGTTGCAAAGGGACGTGGGACACACTTTTTACGCCACTTCGATGGTTGGAGAGCATTTTCGCTAACCCTTTCCTAACCTTAGTCTCCTAACATGCAACGTTAATTCTCCCAACCTGCCACGAAAAAGTCACTTCCGTATCGAAGTCGTGTGAAAATAGTTTTTATCAGTTGCTGGTAAGGGTACAGTAGCTAGCTACGTTTCCAAGACAAATAGTAGTATTATTGCTGTTGGTCCCACCATTTTTGTTATATGTATACTTTGACAATGTAGGTAAATTAACTTGACATGTCAATAAAGTCTATTGATTTGAATTGTATCGAAATAACCTCACCCGTATTTTCTTGCTTATTTCTGTGCCGATCTCCATGTTTGCGTGTGATGTACTTAAAACTAAGATTCGTTATTAAAAAATAAGCTGATAATTCGTAAAAGAAAATGCCCTGCTAACAAAAACAGTAGCGCCGCTGAATGTAAAATGCTAACGCTTGCAAACACACTCGCAATGCAGTATGGGATAGTGGAGTCTCAGGACTAGATACCTGCTATTTTTTATAATGGAGAATAATCTGTATACATACAAGAAGTATACAAATAGACAATGATAACATATGCTAGAGGGTAACACAAATGACAGATTATACAAAGATCTTAAAAGAAACACACATATTGATTGTGTGTGTGATTGCTAAATACCTTTTTTGCCCGCTTTGAGGATAATACAGTGCCACTGACACGGCCCACTACCAAAACCTGCGGGCTCTCCTTCACTGCAGCCGAGGTGAGTAAAACATTTAAACGTGTTAACCCTCGCAAGGCTGCAGGCCCAGACGGCATTCCCAGCCGCGTCCTCAGAGCATGCGCAGACCAGCTGGCTGGTGTGTTTACGGACATATTCAATCAATCCTTAGCCCAGTCTGCTGTTCCCACATGCTTCAAGAGGGCCACCATTGTTCCTGTTCCCAAGAAAGCTAAGGTAACTGAGCTAAACGACTACCGCCCCGTAGCACTCACTTCCGTCATCATGAAGTGCTTTGAGAGACTAGTCAAGGACCATATCACCTCCACCCTACCGGACACCCTAGACCCACTCCAATTTGCTTACCGACCCAATAGGTCCACAGACGACGCAATCGCAACCACACTGCACACTGCCCTAACCCATCTGGACAAGAGGAATACCTATGTGAGAATGCTGTTCATCGACTACAGCTCAGCATTCAACACCATAGTACCCTCCAAACTCGTCATCAAGCTCGAGACCCTGGGCCTCGACCCCGCCCTGTGCAACTGGGTCCTGGACTTCCTGACGGGCCGCCCCCAGGTGGTGAGGGTAGGTAACAACATCTCCACCCCGCTGATCCTCAACACTGGGGCCCCACAAGGGTGCGTTCTGAGCCCTCTCCTGTACTCCCTGTTCACCCACGACTGCGTGGCCATGCACGCCTCCAACTCAATCATCAAGTTTGCGGACGACACTACAGTGGTAGGCTTGATTACCAACAACGACGAGACGGCCTACAGGGAGGAGGTGAGGGCCCTCGGAGTGTGGTGTCAGGAAAATAACCTCACACTCAACGTCAACAAAACAAAGGAGATGATTGTGGACTTCAGGAAACAGCAGAGGGAGCTCCCCCCTATCCACATCGACGGGTCAGTAGTGGAGAAGGTGGAAAGTTTTAAGTTCCTCGGTGTACACATCACGGACAAACTGAATTGGTCCACCCACACAGACAGCGTTGTGAAGAAGGCGCAGCAGCGCCTCTTCAACCTCAGGAGGCTGAAGAAATTCGGCTTGTCACCAAAAGCACTCACAAACTTCTACAGATGCACAATCGAGAGCATCCTGTCGGGCTGTATCACCGCCTGGTACGGCAACTGCTCCGCACACAACCGTAAGGCTCTCCAGAGGGTAGTGAGGTCGGCAGAACGCATCACCCGGGGCAAACTACCTGCCCTCCAGGACACCTACACCACCCGATGTCACAGGAAGGCCATAAAGATCATCAAGGACAACAACCACCCAAGCCACTACCTGTTCACCCCGCTATCATCCAGAAGGCGAGGTCAGTACAGGTGCATCCAAGCAGGGACCGAGAGACTGAAAAACAGCTTCTATCTCAAGGCCATCAGACTGTTAAACAGCCACCACTAACATTTAGCGGCCGCTGCCAACAAACTGACTCAGCTCCAGCCACCTTAAAAATGGGAATTGATGGAAATTATGTAAAAATGTACCACCAGCCACTTTAAACAATGCCACCTAATATAATGTTTACATACCCTACATTACACATCTCTTATGTATATGTATATACTGTACTCTATATCATCTACTGCATCTTGCCATCTTATGTAATACATGGACCACTAGCCACTTTAAACTATGCCACTTTATGTTTACATACCCTACAGTACTCATCTCATAGGTATATACCGTACTCTATACCATCTACTGCACCTTGCCTATGCCGTCTGTACCATCACTCATTCATATATCTTTATGTACATATTCTTTATCCCTTTACACTTGCGTGTATAAGGTAGTAGTTGCGGAATTGTTAGGTTAGATTACTTGTTGTTATTACTGCATTGTCGGAACTAGAAGCACAAGCATTTCGCTACACTCGCATTAACATCTGCTAACCATGTGTATGTGACTAATACATTTGATTTGATTTGATTTTAAAAGATACGTGGTTTCCGGGACCTTGTTGTTGTTCTTCTTCCTCTGTGGGTTTTATGGCGGACTACACCCCAAAAGGTGTTAACCCAAAAAATAAAATACAAATAAATAAATCCATACATAATAGTAAAACTTAATCCACCCTAATAAAAATAGTACATTTCCAAAACAAACAAAACAAAACCTACTTCTTCCTTCTTGTAGTTCTCCATATCTCCCTTTTCAGGTTCTAGGACCTGAGAGGATGGTACAGCTTGTGCCAATATTCCATGTAACTCCTTTGCTGAAAATCTTTCAGCCCCAGGAACCGCTCCGCCGCAATCACTACGATTTCTATCTTCCTGGACCTTCTCTCCACCTTGTCAGTGCCATTAATTACCACAGCTATAAAGGCCACAAAGTCCACCATCTTAACCTTAAAAATGTCAGGATCCTGCTGGTGAAAGGCAACCCCTGCATCCTGCAGTGTAGGCCTATCCGCTACCATGAACTCTTCTGATGCACCATTCAACCTCTCAACCCTTTTCACAGCTGCTGCATATGAAATGCTCAGTACAACCCTGACTTTGGCCACCTCGTTCTCTTTCACCCTTGTGGGGCATTCGAAAGACGTGGCTTCATGGTTCCCAACGCAATTGCAACATGTCACATATTCATCACTTTTATAACACATAATATGATCCTTTCCACAACTTGGATATCTCAGCTTCTCCCTTCTGCAAACACTTGCTATATGACCAAAAGCTTTACAATGATCCCACTGCGTTGGTCTTGGGATAAATGCTCTGACTCTGTAGTTAATATATCCTAACTTCACTTGAGTAGGGAGAGACTCCATATCAAAAACCAAAAGAACAGATAGACTCTTCACGTTTTCACCATTCAGCACACGACTCATCCGACGTGCTTCAATCACTGCAGGAATATTTTTGAATCTCTTCAAAATCGACTTCCTATGAGACGTCAGATATAACCCCCTTGAGGGGTGCCCTGTTCCGAAGAGACACACAAGACACTTCAAATTCGACCGTGAAGGCCTGATTCATGCAGTCTCCTCTGAACAGTTGATGTTGAGATGTGTCTGTTTGTTGAACTCTGTGAAGCTATAGAGATTTCTACTGCAGCCCTCATCCTCCACATACAACACCTGTTCTGCCAGTCACATTCTGTTAAAGGTCCCCAAAGCACACACATCCCTGGGTCGCTCGTCTTTTCAGTTCGCTGCAGCTAGCGACTGGAATGAGCTGCAACAAACAGTCAAACTGGACAGTTTTATCTCAATCTCTTCATTCAAAGACTCAATCATGGACACTCTTATGTATTTTTGTCTCTACCTTCTTGCCCCTTGTGCTGTTGTCTGTGCCCAATAATGTTTATACCATCAAAAAGAAAGGAGGACCAAGGCACTCTTCATATAATTAATTAAAATGCCTTTATTAGTATGGCATGTTCAATAGAAACAAAGTTGTTTAAAAACCGACGCGTTTCGGCTGCATGGCCTTCGTCAGGGAGTACAGAAAAAGGAGAATACAATGTCCTCTTTTGAAAGGCTTTTCCAATTAGCCCTAATTAGAAGAGGGAGTGGTTACCAAATTGGACACACCTAGTAAGCAATAATGTACACATGAAAAGGTGAAATACTGTAGCTATGTTATCATGAGCATACAACTCCAAGCTAGAAGCATCAGAACACCCAGAGAGGCAGTTCCAACCCTAACCATGACTGGGAGAAGTGTCCAGAACAAGAAAGCAATATATTCCACAGTACTCCAGACCACAGCAAAACATGAACAACAGTCCAAACATAGCTAGAGGGCAATTGAGCAAAATGTCCACTAGATGACAGCAAATGGACCCATCACGACCCTACAGGAAGGGTGAGAAATCCATATCTTCATTTAAACCAGGGTACTTAGTGGCCTGTAGTTTGTAAATCCAAAAACTTTCCCTTTGGTTTAACTGTTTAAGACGGTCCCCTTTTCTAATAGAGGCCGGAACATGATCAATACCCATAGCTTGTAGGGAGGCAGGATTACCATGGTGTAAGGACTTGTAGTGCCTTGCCATGGGTTAGTCTTCATTGCCTACCCGTATGGCGTACTTGTGTTCCGCCAAGCGATCTT
Source organism: Salvelinus alpinus (assembly GCF_045679555.1). NCBI lineage: Eukaryota > Metazoa > Chordata > Actinopteri > Salmoniformes > Salmonidae > Salvelinus > Salvelinus alpinus. The sequence goes on along the minus strand of NC_092112.1, from coordinate 9,703,863 downwards.
GAAGGCGTCTCTTTGTCCGTCCAATGTAGAACACCTTGCACTGTGGACACCTTTTAAGCCCAAGTCCACTTTTTGTCCCATAGTCCAGAATGCCACACTAAATACATTTGCCAAGAAAGTTAATTTTGATGTGGAGAATCTGTTTAAGGGTAAAATTGATTCCAACAAAACACAACGTAATCTTTCTAAGACAGAGAGGGATGCAGTTGAATCATTGTCCAAAAATGAACGGATTGTAATTAAAAAAGCAGACAAAGGTGGTGCTACAGTAGTGTGGTGTAAAGACAAATATGTGACAGAAGCCTACCGTCAATTAGACAATGACGAATTCTACCAATCTCTTACCTTCAACCCTACAGAGGACCTAAAAACTGAATTGAAAGGGATCCTCACAGAAGCTAAGGAAAATGGTTACATTTCAGACAATGAGTTCAAATTTCTTTTCAATGGCAGTCCGCGTATGGCTTCTTTTTACCTTCTTCCAAAAATCCACAAAAATCTTGAAAACCCCCCAGGCAGACCAGTCATTAGTGGTAATGAAAGTTTGACAGAACCCATCTCTAAGTACATTGATTACTTTATTAAGCCTTTTCTGTAGTCACTTCCAGCCTATCTTCAAGATACCACAGATGTGTTGAACAGAATTAAGGAATTGAAGAATATAGGTACAGCTTCCTTTTTAGTCACCATGGATGTGGAGTCTCTATACACCACCATTGAGCATCAACAAGGTTTGGCAGCGATGCACCATTTCTTGAGTACCCGGCCTGAAACTGAGATGCCTCCTACAGAATTCATTGTATCACTGACTGAATGGACTCTTAATCATAACATCTTTATCTTCCAGGACCGTATTTTCAAACAGGTCAAAGGATGTGCCATGGGAGCTTGCTACAGCCCTTCCTATGCTGGTTTGTACTTGGGTAAATGGGAAAATGACCTCATTTTGGATCCTTCTAATAACCATTTCTTTGACCGGATTATATGGTGGGGACGCTATATTGATGATGTTTGCCTGTTTTGGTCCGGCTCAGAAGATGAACTTATTTCCTTCCACCAATACCTTAACAGCATTAACCCTAACATCAAACTAACTATGGAATACAGCAAGGATAACATTCATTTTTTGGACCTCGACATTAGTAAAAATGACAAAGGTTGTTTGCACACATCAATCTTTAGGAAGCCTACAGATGGGAATACCATTCTGAGGGCAGACAGCTTTCACCCCAAAAGGCTAAAAGAGAATATTCCATATGGCCAATTCCAAAGAGTCCGCAGAATTTGCGATCAGGAAACAGACTACAGTGTCAAATCTGCTGAATTGGAGAATCGCTTTTTGGATCGGGGCTACAGCGTTCAGGTCCTGAAAGATGCAGGTATAAGGGCTGGATTACTTGACAGAGAGAACTTGTTACGAAGAGGAGTGCCTCGTGATACATCAGAGAGAGTGTATTTTGTTACAAAATACAGCACTGAAGCAGAGAACATTAAAAGAATCATTAAAAATAATTGGGGAATCATCCAAAGTGATACGCTACTACGCCAAGTCTTTCCTGAACCACCAGTCATAAGCTTTAAGAGATGTCCTACCCTAAATGACAAATTAGTCCACAGTTATCTTCCGGGTGACTCTCAAAAAACTTGGCTTGACCACAAACCCAAGGGCTCTTTTAAATGTTACCAGTGCAACCATTGCAGTAATATTGCACAGAAAAAGTATTTTGTTGACACAGCTTCTAAAATGGAGTATTACCTCAAGCATTTTATTAACTTCAAAACCACTCATGTCATCTATAGACTGGAATGTCCACAGTGCAAGGTGTTTTACATTGGACGGACAAAGAGACGCCTTCAAGATCGCTTGGCGGAACACAAGTACGCTATACGGGTAGGCAATGAAGACTACCCCATGGCAAGGCACTACAAGTCCTTACACCATGGTAATCCTGCCTCCCTACAAGCTATGGGTATTGATCATGTTCCGGCCTCTATTAGAAAAGGGGACCGTCTTAAACAGTTAAACCAAAGGGAAAGTTTTTGGATTTACAAACTACAGGCCACTGTCATGACGTTGGGTTGGGGGTAGGTTTACGACAGTCATAAATACCTCTTTCCCCCTTTTTCTCTCTCCCCACTATAACTGATGTGACATAAGGAAACCCATGGGTTAACATAGAGATTCTGGGTAACATCAGAAGTTGGGGGAAATGAACTATATTCTGGTAATCCAACCAACTGTACATATGCGGTGGTACTTAAGGTATATTATGTCAGTTCGGTTGCCCTCTGACACATTCTCATCAATGATAGAATGACATAAACGCTATTGTGAAAAGTCTAAACGTCAGAGGTATCGGATTCACATGGAATTGTTGTTTAGTTCAAATGTTTGAATATGACATTGTTTGTGAAGAGGTGAAATGTAATTTTACCTTCCAAATGAGAGATCTGTGTTTTCATAAATTTGGCTTCTGCTCAACCAGGGGCCCGCCCCTGTGAAGAGACCTGGGTAATAAACCTTTCAGACACACCCCTCTCCTCCACTATAAAAGCCATTTTCCCAGAAGATAACTTCCTGTTCCAGGTATGCTAGGATGACGATCCAGTGTCAGAATGGTTCAGATAATCACTTTAGATGAAGCCAACATCAGCATGGACTTTGATTGTGAATGGTATGAACTTTGAACTCGTGTTCACTACAGAAGTGATATCTCCTAGCCGTTGAGTTGGCAACAGCTACTACCAACGCAGGTTAGGAAGGACAGTCCGAGTATCCCGTCTTCCACACACAACGGTACTACGAAGTATCCCGTGACTACCAGAGACCAGAGACATCCTCCAAAGGACAGAGGATTCGGGTTGGCGACACGGGCCATCTACCACCAACCTACTGAAGCGCAGCTCAGAGTAAATATTCATTGCATTTCCCTCTTCAAATGGCGGTAATTTAGAATGCATAAGATAAGATTTACGAGAGCACAGCTCGCCTATGTTCCCGTCTCCCGCTCTTTCACTAAGACTCAGCCCCTTTTCTTTGTGTAACAAACTGTCATATCTATTCCGCCCGCTAGGGACGTTTTCTGTATGACGTAATTTGTGATCAAGTTATGATTTAATTGTATATGTGTGATTCTGTGTGATTAGTTAGGTATTTAGTAAATAAATAATTAAACCCAATTTTGTATTGCTGATTCAACTTGTTAGCCAGGATTCTTGCAGACAATCAAGGACTTACAACTTTCAGATGAGACTGAATAAAATGACGATTAATGTGACGGCTATTTAGTAAAATATTACTAAATCTTTAAGAGTTATTCGAAAGATAACAGCTCTATAAATATTCTTTCGTGGTGTCCCTCTCTAGTTAATTAATATTTACATGATTAGTTCAATCAGGTAATATTAATACCGGAAAAATGATTTTACAGAATAGCATGTCATAGCAATCAATCTGGCATAGTCAAAGACACGACACCACTAAGTACCCTGGTTTAAATGAAGATATGGATTTCTCACCCTTCCTGTAGGGTCGTGATGGGTCCATTTGCTGTCATCTAGTGGACATTTTGCTCAATTGCCCTCTAGCTATGTTTGGACTGTTGTTCATGTTTTGCTGTGGTCTGGAGTACTGTGGAATATATTGCTTTCTTGTTCTGGACACTTCTCCCAGTCATGGTTAGGGTTGGAACTGCCTCTCTGGGTGTTCTGATGCTTCTAGCTTGGAGTTGTATGCTCATGATAACATAGCTACAGTATTTCACCTTTTCATGTGTATATTATTGCTTACTAGGTGTGTCCAATTTGGTAACCATTCCCTCTTCTAATTAGGGCTAATTGGAAAAGCCTTTCAAAAGAGGACATTGTATTCTCCTTTTTCTGTACTCCCTGACGAAGGCCATGCAGCCGAAACGCGTCGGTTTTTAAACAACTTTGTTTCTATTGAACATGCCATACTAATAAAGGCATTTTAATTAATTATATGAAGAGTGCCTTGGTCCTCCTTTCTTTTTGATGACCAATTTACACCTTTTACCAAAGAGCACCTTCTATCTACCAAAATATACTATAGTGTACCTTAGTAGCGCTTCCCTTCCTCCTCTTTCTACTAATGTTTATACCATGTTTTGTGCTGCTACCATGTTGTGCTGCTGCCAGGTTGTGTTGTTACCATGTTGTTGTCATGTTGTGTTGCTACCATGTTGTTGTTTTGTTGTGTTGCTACCATCTTGTTGTCATGTTGTGTTACTAACATGCTGTGTTGTCATGTGTTGCTGCCATGCTATGTTGTTGTCTTAGGTCTCTCTTTATGTAGTGTTGTGGTGTCTTTCTTGTTGTGATGAGTGTTTTGTCCAATATTTTAATTACATTTATTTTTATTTTTAATCCCAGCCCCCGTCCCCGCAGGACGCCTTTTGCATTTTGGTAGGCCCTCATTGTAAATAAGAATTTGTTCTTAACTGACTTGCCTAGTTAAATAAAAGGTTAAATACATAATTTCATATGTGTTATTTCATAGTTTTGATGTCTTCACTATTATTCTACAATGTGTAAAAATAAAGAAATATCCTTGAATAAGTAGGTGTTCTAAAACTTTTGACTGGTACTTGTATATTTACAAATAAAATATGGGGGATTGGAAATGATGCTGATAATTACATTGATGGAAGCTACAACCTATCTGCAATATTAAAGCTGATCTACCTCCCAAAATTGTTTGAATAAAAAATCTATAAATTAAGAAGGTGCTCCTAATGATTTGTCCAGTCAGTGTACACTCCTACATGTTGGTTAACCAATGAACACTAGGGGGCAGACTGTGACTGTTATAAACAACAGTGGTGAATTTGTATCAGTTTATACACAACTCTCTTCAACAGCTCAACAGAACACATCTCATTAAACTCTCTTCAACAGCTCAACAAAACACATCTCATTAAACTCTCTTCAACAGCTCAACAAAACACATCTCATTAAACTCTCTTCAACAGCTCAACAGAACACATCTCAGTCAACTCACTTCAACAGCTCAACAAAACACATCTCAGTCAACTCACTTCAACAGCTCAACAGAACACATCTCATTCAACTCTCTTTAACGTCTTCAACAGCTCAACAGAACACATCTCAGTCAACCACAGGTTGGTGGCACCTTAATTGGGGAGGACGGGCTCGTGGTAATGGCTGGAGCCGTCCTCTCCTCAGCAGCCTCCACTGCATTCACCTCATGTGTTCACAGGATGACAGAGAGGACACAATATCAGTTGGATGACAAAGCAAGCAGTGAAAGCGTTACCATGTTAATCTCTCAATACCACTAGGTTGACGCAAGTGAAGTTTAATCTAGCGTTGTAGATTTGAACTCAGCAGTTATTCATTTTTCAAGTCATTACTTAATATATTGAGTTTATATACCAATTCTGGGGTCAATTTGAATAATGGTTGAAATTAATATGTGTCAAATATTTTCAGCGTCAGTTAAGTGGTATATTCCGGTCATCTTTGAATTCTTTGTTTGTGTAAATTATTTGAATCTTATTTGGTACACTCCACATTAGCATTCCAAAATACTTCAATAGACTCTCACAGCTGTAATACATTGACTGTACAAGTGGCAGGACTTCCAGTTTATATACTGAACAAATATATAAACACAACATGTAAAGTGTTAGTCCCATGTTTCATTATCTGAAATAAAAGGTCCCAGAAATGCACAAAAAGCTTATTTCTCAAAAAATCTTGTCCACAAATTTGTTTACATCCCTGTTAGTGAGCATTTCTCCTTTGCCAAGATAATCCATCCACCTGTCAGGTGTGGCATATCAAGAAGCTGATTAAACAGCATGATCATTACACAGGTGCACCTTGTCCTGCGTACAATAGAAGGCCACTCTAAAATGTGCAGTTTTGTCACACAACACAATGCCACAGATGTATTTTTGAGGCATCCTGACTGCAGGAATGTCCACCAGATCTGTTGCCAGAAAATGGAATGTTAATTTCTCTACTATAAGTCGTCTCTAACGTTGTTTTACAGAACGTGGCTGTACGTCCAACCGGCCTCACAACTGCAGACCACATGCAACCACGCCAGCCCAGAACCTCCACATCCGTTTTCTTCACCCGTGGTATTGTCTGAGACCAGCCACCCGGACAGCTGATGAAACTGAGGAGTATTTCTATCTGTAAAAGTCCTTTTTGTGGGGAAAATCTCATTTTGATTGGTTGGGCCTGGCTTCCCAGTGGGTAGGCTTATGCCCTCCCACGCCCACCCATGGCTGCACCCCTTGCAAATGATTTTGAGGATTACCATTACACATACAAAGAATTAGTTATTAATAGTTTCCTTGTTTTTTGAGATATCAATACCAAAATCTTAGGGACGCCCATGATAGCTATGACAAGTTGATAGGCCACTGTGGAGTGGATTGATCAGAATTTTTGATTTGTCAATAACTCAGCCATCTTTTGACCAACTAAGTTAAGGCGTACCATACGGTCTGCATCTCAAATTTGGTTTCATATGGTCATATTTTCTTGAGAAGACCAAATATTTGTAGCATATTTTAGCACCTTAGCATCTTAGAATCTTAGCATAGTAGCATTTTAGCATATTAGCATCTTAGCATCTTAGCATCTTAGCATCTTAGCATAGTAGCATTTTAGCATCTTAGCATCTTAGCATCTTAGCATCTTAGCATCTTAGCATCTTAGCATCTTAGCATAGTAGCATTTTAGCATATTAGCGTATGTGCATTTCTAGTGTGGGCATCTTTGAATGCATCAATGTTATTTTCCCCAACTCTTTAGGGATTACTGTGATGAATCCAAAGCCCAACTTTGGAGTGAATCTGATTTTTAGTCCATGAGAAGAAGATTGTTTCTGATTATTTTAAGCATTAGCGTTACATTAGCATCACTAAAGTGAATTATTAATAGTTTCCTTTTTTTTTTTTTTAAGATATCAATGCCAAAGTTAGCATGGTTCATCAAACTAAGTTCAGAGATGTACCATGGACCTACATACCGGTGTTAATTTAATCTTTAATGACTTAGCTTTTCTCAAACTAAGTTAAAAGCGATGTAGCATGGGGCCTACGAACCGGTGTTCATTTTGTCTTATTCTATCCAGACGGACCTTATTGGTCCTTGAGTCAGATTTGTTCAGCATGAGGAGAGACCCCTACATACAAAGTTTCAAGTCTCAAGGTCAAACGACTGATATGAAGGTTTAAGTGAGGCTGCTTATTACAGTGCCTCCTAAAGGTCAATCGGTGCCATTCTTTTAGACTC
>NC_092112.1:9681570-9691570 GCF_045679555.1 Salvelinus alpinus | reverse complement strand
TCAGGACAATAGAATAGGTCTCCCTGATCAGGACAATAGAATAGCTCTCCCTGATCATCACAATAGAATAGGTCTCCCTGATCATCATGAGAATAGAATAGGTCTCCCTGATCACCATGACAATAGAATAGGTCTCCCTGATCAGGACAATAGAATAGGTCTCCCTGATCACCATGACAATAGAATAGGTCTCCCTGATCAGGACAATAGAATAGGTCTCCCTGATCAGGACAATAGAATAGCTCTCCCTGATCACCATGACAATAGAATAGGTCCCCCTGATCATCGCAATAGAATAGGTCTCCCTGATCATGACAATAGAATAGGCCACTGGACTCCAGCGGCACCCAGTCTTTTTTGGAACCTGTTCACTCTTTAATGAAAGTGATACTCTGCGGTGTGTGCATGTGCGTGTGTTTGCGCGAGCGCGTGTATGTGTGTGTGTCGGACGCAGCATGGCAGGGGTCGTGTTTCACCAGTGAGGAACTCCTTGATCCCGCCTGGAGGACGTAAGAATAGGAAGGAGGGGAAAGAGAGAGTGTGGAAAGGGAGAAGGTGGAAAAGAGAGAGGACAAAGGGAACACACAAAGTAGTGTGTTGTGAGTTAATTCATTGCTCCTGTTCCGGCTGCGTCGGGTAACATGACCTGACGCAAGCTGTCTGAGCCGAGGAGACACCTGCACGGAGGAGGAAACCACAGCTACGTCTGGTCTACAGCTGCAGTCCAAACAATCAGTTTTACAAGAAACGACACTATTTCTTTACAGTGCAGCTTGATTGGGAAGACCGTACATTACATAGGCTGAAATTCCATTTAATGAACCCGGTGGACTTTCTTCTTGATTACTCTAGGTCTATGTAATGCTCCATGCTTTAGGTAGTAAACATTTCACTTCTCATTTTAGACAAAGAACAAAAAACACAGCCTTGTAAATTGAGTGAGGAGACATCAGATGAAGATAGCATTTTTCTTCACCAAATCTGAAGGGTTAAATCAGCGGGTTGTGTTTGTGAGATTCTGCTCATGTAGCCTGGTTGCACCAAACTGAACTCTGCTCTTCAGGAGATACAGTGGTGAGTTCAGTCAGGTTTCACTAGGCTATCTTATCCTTCACCTGGCAGACCTCTGATTTTATTATTTAACTAGGCAAGTCAGTAAAGAACAAATTCTTATTTACAATGATAGCCTAGGAACATTGGGTTAACTGCCTTGTTCAGGGGCAGAATGACAGATTTCTACCTTGTCAGCTAGGAGGATTCGATCCAGCAACCATTCGGTTACTAGTCCAACACTCTAATCACTAGGCTACCCGCTGCCCCTGATTTACAGCTGGTCCTCCTGCAGCTGCCAAACTGCCCGGGGGAGAGTAAGTCACTGTGTGTGTAGCTCTCTGGTCTAAAGTAGTACACTAGGTAGGGGATAGGGTGGTTATGGGCCCTGGTCTAAAGTTGTGCACTATGTAGGAAATAGGGTGGTTATGGGCCCTGGTCTAAAGTAGTGCACTATGTAGGGAGTAGGGAATAGGGTTCCATTTGAGACACAGCCTTGAGTTATTATAAATTCTGCTGCAAGAAGAATGTACAGGAGCTTATTCCCATGGACAAGTGAGCTGATATTACTCACAGTGCTGTTGATGTAGGAAAGGCACTATGTTATATAGAGAACAGCCTGGAATCTCTGAAAAGCACTATGATATACAGTTGATGTCAGAAGTTTACATACATTTAAACTCAGTTTTTCACAATTCCTGACATTTAATCCTAGTACAAATCCCCTGTCTTAGGTCACCACTTTATTTTAAGAAAGTGAAATGTCAGAATAATAGTAGAGAGAATGATTTATTTCAGCTTTTATTTCTTTCATCACATTCCCAGTGGGTCAGAAGTTTACATACACTCAATTATTATTTGGTAGCATTGCCTTTAAATTGTTTAACTTGGGTCAAACGTTTTGGGTAGCCTTCCATAAGCTTCCCACAACAAGTTGGGTGAATTTTGGCTCATTCCTCCTGACAGAGCTGGTGTAACTGAGTCAGGTTTGTAGGCCTCCTTGCTCGCACACACTTTTTCAGTTCTGCCCACAAATGTTCTATAGGATTGAGGTCAGGGCTTTGTGATGGCCACTCCAATACCTTGACTTTGTTGTCCTTAAGCCATTTTGCCACAACTTTGGAAGTGTGCTTGGGGTCATTGTCCATTTGGAAGACACATTTGCGACCAAGCTTTAACTTCCTGACTGATGTCTTGAGATGTTGCTTCAATATATCCACATATGATATACCTCATGATGCCATCTATTTTGAAGCGCACCAGTCCCTCCTGCAGCAAAGCACCCCCACAACATGATGCTGCCACCTCCTTGCTTCACGATTGAGATGGTGCTCTTTGGCTTGCAAGCCTCCTCCTTTTTTCTCCAAACATAACAATGGTCATCATGGCCAAACAGTTCTATTTTTGTTTCATCAGACCAGAGAACATTTCTCTAAAAAGTACGATCTTTGTCCCCATGTGCAGTTGCAAACTGTAGTCTGTCTTTATTATGGTAGTTTTGGAGCAGTGGCTTCTTCCTTGCTGAGCGGCCTTTCAGGTTATGTCGATATAGGACTTGTTTTACTGTGGATATAGATACTTTTGTACCTGTTTCCTCCAGCATCTTCACAAGGTCCTTTGCTGTTGTTCTGGGATTGATTTGCTCTTTTCGCACCAAAGTACGTTCATCTCTAGGAGACAGAACGCGTCTCCTTCCTGGTATGACGACTGCGTGGTCCCATGGTGTTTATACTTGCGTACTATTGTTTGTACAGATGAACATGGTACCTTCAGGTGTTTGGAAATTGCTCCCAAGGATGAACCAGACTTGTGGAGGTCTACAATTGTTTTTCTGAGGTCTTGGCTGATTTCTTTTGATTTTCCCATGATGTAGAGCAAAGAGGCACTGATTTTGAAGGTAGGCCTTGAAATACATCCACAGGTATACCTCCATTTGACTCAAATGATGTCAATTAGCCTATCAGAAGCTTATAAAGCCATGACATCATTTTCTGGAATTTTCCAAGCTGTTGAAAGGCACAGTCAACTTAGTGTATGTAAACTTCTGACCCACTGGAATTGTGATACAGTGAATTATAAGTGAATTAATCTGTCTGTAAACAATTGTTGGAAAAATTACTTGTCCTAACCGACTTGCCAAAACTATAGTTTGAAAGAAATTTGTGGAGTGTATGGAAACGAGTTTTAATGACTCCAACCTAAGTGTATGTAAACTTCCGACTTCAACTGTATGTATATAGAACAGCCTGGACTCTCTGAAAGGTACTATGGTACATAGAGAATGGCCTGTCCTCTCTGACAGGCACTATGGTATATAAAGAGCAGATTGGCCTCTCTGACAGGTACTGTGCTATATAAAGAACAGTCTGGCCTCTCTGAAAGGTACTGTGCTATATAAAGAACAGTCTGGCCTCTCTGACAGGTACTGTGCTATATAAAGAACAGTCTGGCCTCTCTGAAAGGTACTGTGCTATATAAAGAACAGTCTGGCCTCTCTGAAAGGTACTGTGCTATATAAAGAACAGTCTGGCCTCTCTGAAAGGTACTGTGCTATATAAAGAACAGTCTGGCCTCTCTGAAAGGTACAATGGTACAAGTGCTTTTCTTTTTCCATCTAATGGACAACACATTCAGAAGCTCTTCAGTTTGCAGATAGATCCAGACCCTGACAGAGCCATTATATTCCTCATACAACTAACTAGAAGCTGACAGAGCCATCCTATTCCTCATATAACTAACCAGACCCTGACAGAGCCATCCTATTCCTCATATAACTAACCAGACCCTGACAGAGCCATCCTATTCCTCATATAACTAACTAGACCCTGGCAGAGCCATCCTATAACTAACCAGACCCTGACAGAGCCATCCTATTCCTCATATAACTAACCAGACCCTGACAGAGCCATCCTATTCCTCATATAACTAACTAGACCCTGACAGAGCCATCCTATTCCTCATATAACTAACCAGACCCTGACAGAGCCATCCTATAACTAACTAGAAGCTGACAGAGCCATCCTATTCCTCATATAACTAACCAGACCCTGACAGAGCCCTCCTATAACTAACTAGACCCTGACAGAGCCATCCTATAACTAACTAGAAGCTGACAGAGCCATCCTATTCCTCATATAACTAACTAGACCCTGACAGAGCCATCCTATTCCTCATATAACTAACCAGACCCTGACAGAGCCATCCTATTCCTCATATAACGAACCAGACCCTGACAGAGCCATCCTATTCCTCATATAACTAACTAGAAGCTGACAGAGCCATCCTATTCCTCATATAACTAACCAGACCCTGACAGAGCCATCATATTCCTCATATAACTAACTAGACCCTGACAGAGCCATCCTATTCCTTATATAACCAACTAGAAGCTGACAGAGCCTTCCTATTCCTCATATAACTAACTAGACCCCGACAGAGCCATCCTATTCCTCATATAACTAACTAGAAGCTGACAGAGCCATCCTATTCCTCATATAACTAACTAGAAGCTGACAGAGCCATCCTATTCCTCATATAACTAACCAGACCCTGACAGAGCCATCCTATTCCTCATATAACTAACCAGACCCTGACAGAGCCATCCTATTCCTCATATAACTAACCAGACCCTGACAGAGCCATCCTATAACTAACTAGAATCTGACAGAGCCATCATATTCATCATATAACTAACTAGACCCTGACAGAGCCATCCTATTCCTCATATAACTAACCAGACCCTGGCAGAGCCATCCTATTCCTCATATAACTAACTAGACCCTGACAGAGCCCTCCTATTCCTCATATAACTAACTAGACCCTGGCAGGGTCATCCTATTCCTCATATAACTAACCAGACCCTGACAGAGCCATCCTATTCCTCATATAACTAACCAGACCCTGACAGCCATCCAATTCCTCATATAACTAATTAGAAGCTGACAGAGCCATCCTATTCCTCATATAACTAACTTGAAGCTGACAGAGCCATCCTATTCCTCATATAACTAACCAGACCCTGACAGAGCCATCCTATAACTAACCAGATGCTGACAGAGCCATCCTATTCCTCATATAACTAACTAGACCCTGACAGAGCCATCCTATTCCTCATATAACTAACTAGACCCTGACAGAGCCATCCTATTCCTCATATAACTAACCAGACCCTAACAGAGCCATCCTATAACTAACTAGAAGCTGACAGAGCCATCCTATTCCTCATATAACTAACCAGAACCTGACAGAGCCATCCTATTCCTCATATAACTAACCAGACCCTAACAGAGCCATCCTATAACTAACTAGAAGCTGACATAGCCATCCTATTCCTCATATAACTAACCAGAACCTGACAGAGCCATCCTATTCCTCATATAACTAACCAGACCCTGACAGAGCCATCCTATTCCTCATATAACTAACTAGACCCTGACAGAGCCATCCTATTCCTTATATAACCAACTAGAAGCTGACAGAGCCTTCCTATTCCTCATATAACTAACTAGACCCCGACAGAGCCATCCTATTCCTCATATAACTAACTAGACCCTGACAGAGCCATCCTATTCCTCATATAACTAACTAGACCCTGACAGAGCCATCCTATTCCTCATATAACTAACCAGACCCTGACAGAGCCCTCCTATTCCTCATATAACTAACTAGACCCTGACAGAGCCATCCTATTCCTCATATAACTAACCAGACCCTAACAGAGCCATCCTATAACTAACTAGAAGCTGACAGAGCCATCCTATTCCTCATATAACTAACCAGAACCTGACAGAGCCATCCTATTCCTCATATAACTAACCAGACCCTGACAGAGCCATCCTATTCCTCATATAACTAACCAGACCCTGACAGAGCCATCCTATTCCTCATATAACTAACTAGACCCCGACAGAGCCATCCTATTCCTCATATAACTAACTAGAAGCTGACAGAGCCCTCCTATTCCTCATATAACTAACCAGACCCTGACAGAGCCATCCTATTCCTCATATAACTAACCAGACCCTGACAGAGCCATCCTATTCCTCATATAACTAACTAGACCCCGACAGAGCCATCCTATTCCTCATATAACTAACTAGAAGCTGACAGAGCCCTCCTATTCCTCATATAACTAACTAGACCCTGACAGAGCCATCCTATTCCTCATATAACTAACTAGACCCTGACAGAGCCATCCTATTCCTCATATAACTAACTAGACCCTGACAGAGCCATCCTATAACTAACTAGACCCTGACAGAGCCATCCTATAACTAACCAGACCCTGACAGAGCCATCCTATTCCTCATATAACTAACCAGACCCTGACAGAGCCATCCTAAAACTAACTAGAATCTGACAGAGCCATCCTATTCCTCATATAACTAACCAGACCCTGACAGAGCCATCCTATTCCTCATATAACTAACCAGACCCTGACAGAGCCATCCTATAACTAACTAGAATCTGACAGAGCCATCATATTCCTCATATAACTAACTAGACCCTGACAGAGCCATCCTATTCCTCATATAACTAACCAGACCCTGGCAGAGCCATCCTATTCCTCATATAACTAACTAGACCCTGACAGAGTCATCCTATTCCTCATATAACTAACCAGACCCTGACAGAGCCATCCTATTCCTCATATAACTAACCAGACCCTGACAGCCATCCAATTCCTCATATAACTAATTAGAAGCTGACAGAGCCATCCTATTCCTCATATAACTAACTTGAAGCTGACAGAGCCATCCTATTCCTTACATAACTAACTAGAAGCTGACAGAGCCATCTTATTCCTCATATAACTAACCAGACCCTGACAGAGCCATCCTATTCCTCATATAACTAACTAGACCCTGACAGAGCCATCCTATTCCTCATATAACTAACTAGACCCTGACAGAGCCATCCTATAACTAACTAGACCCTGACAGAGCCATCCTATAACTAACCAGACCCTGACAGAGCCATCCTATTCCTCATATAACTAACCAGACCCTGACAGAGCCATCCTAAAACTAACTAGAATCTGACAGAGCCATCCTATTCCTCATATAACTAACCAGACCCTGACAGAGCCATCCTATTCCTCATATAACTAACCAGACCCTGACAGAGCCATCCTATAACTAACTAGAATCTGACAGAGCCATCATATTCCTCATATAACTAACTAGACCCTGACAGAGCCATCCTATTCCTCATATAACTAACCAGACCCTGGCAGAGCCATCCTATTCCTCATATAACTAACTAGACCCTGACAGAGTCATCCTATTCCTCATATAACTAACCAGACCCTGACAGAGCCATCCTATTCCTCATATAACTAACCAGACCCTGACAGCCATCCAATTCCTCATATAACTAATTAGAAGCTGACAGAGCCATCCTATTCCTCATATAACTAACTTGAAGCTGACAGAGCCATCCTATTCCTTACATAACTAACTAGAAGCTGACAGAGCCATCTTATTCCTCATATAACTAACCAGACCCTGACAGAGCCATCCTATTCCTCATATAACTAACCAGACCCTGACAGAGCCATCCTATTCCTCATATAACTAACTAGACCCTGACAGAGCCATCCTATAACTAACCAGACGCTGACAGAGCCATCCTATTCCTCATATAACTAACTAGACCCTGACAGAGCCATCCTATTCCTCATATAACTAACTAGACCCTGACAGAGCCATCCTATAACTAACCAGACCCTGACAGAGCCCTCCTATTCCTCATATAACTAACTAGACCCTGACAGAGCCATCCTATTCCTCATATAACTAACCAGACCCTGACAGAGCCATCCTATTCCTCATATAACTAACTAGAAGCTGACAGAGCCCTCCTATTCCTCATATAACTAACTAGACCCTGACAGAGCCATCCTATTCCTCATATAACTAACTAGACCCTGACAGAGCCATCCTATTCCTCATATAACTAACTAGACCCTGACAGAGCCATCCTATAACTAACTAGACCCTGACAGAGCCATCCTATAACTAACCAGACCCTGACAGAGCCATCCTATTCCTCATATAACTAACCAGACCCTGACAGAGCCATCCTAAAACTAACTAGAATCTGACAGAGCCATCCTATTCCTCATATAACTAACCAGACCCTGACAGAGCCAACCTATTCCTCATATAACTAACCAGACCCTGACAGAGCAATCCTATAACTAACTAGAATCTGACAGAGCCATCATATTCCTCATATAACTAACTAGACCCTGACAGAGCCATCCTATTCCTCATATAACTAACCAGACCCTGGCAGAGCCATCCTATTCCTCATATAACTAACTAGACCCTGACAGAGTCATCCTGTTCCTCATATAACTAACCAGACCCTGACAGAGCCATCCTATTCCTCATATAACTAACCAGACCCTGACAGCCATCCAATTCCTCATATAACTAATTAGAAGCTGACAGAGCCATCCTATTCCTCATATAACTAACTTGAAGCTGACAGAGCCATCCTATTCCTTACATAACTAACTAGAAGCTGACAGAGCCATCTTATTCCTCATATAACTAACCAGACCCTGACAGAGCCATCCTATTCCTCATATAACTAACCAGACCCTGACAGAGCCATCCTATTCCTCATATAACTAACTAGACCCTGACAGAGCCATCCTATAACTAACCAGACCCTGACAGAGCCCTCCTATTCCTCATATAACTAACTAGACCCTGACAGAGCCATCCTATTCCTCATATAACTAACCAGACCCTAACAGAGCCATCCTATAACTAACTAGAAGCTGACAGAGCCATCCTATTCCTCATATAACTAACCAGAACCTGACAGAGCCATCCTATTCCTCATATAACTAACCAGAACCTGACAGAGCCATCCTATTGCTCATATAACTAACTAGAAGCTGACAGAGCCATCCTATTCCTTATATAACCAACACTTACATTTTAATCATTTACAGACACTCATATCCAGAGTAACTTTCCAGAGAAATTTGTGTTAAGTGCCTTGCTCAAGGGCACTTCGGCAGTTTTTTCACCTAGTCGGCTCAGGGATTTTAACCAGTGACCTTTCAGCATGGCCCAACACTCTTAATTAATAACCTACCTGCCGCCAGGCTACCTGCCGCTAGGCTACCTGCCGGCTAGGCTACCTGCCGCTAACCTACCTGCCGCTAGGCTACCTGCCGCTAACCTACCTGCCGCTAACCTACCTGCCGCTAGGCTACCTGCCGCTAACCTACCTGCCGCTAACCTACCTGCCGCTAGGCTACCTACCGCTAGGCTACCTGCCGCTAGGCTACCTACCGCTAGGCTACCTGCCACTAACCTACCTGCCGCCAGGCTACCTTCCGCTAGGCTACCTGCCGCTAACCTACCTGCCGCAAGGCTACCTGCCGCTAGGCCACCTGCCGCTAACCTACCTGCCGCAAGGCTACCTGCCGCAAGGCCACCTGCCGCTAACCTACCTGCCGCAAGGCTACCTGCCGCTAGGCTACCTGCCGCTAACCTACCTGCCGCAAGGCTACCTGCCGCAAGGCCACCTGCCGCTAACCTACCTGCCGCTAGGCTACCTGCCGCAAGGCCACCTGCCGCTAACCTACCTGCCGCAAGGCTACCTGCCGCAAGGCCACCTGCCGCTAACCTACCTGCCGCAAGGCTACCTGCCGCTAGGCCACCTGCCGCTAACCTACCTGCCGCTAGGCTACCTGCCGCAAGGCCACCTGCCGCTAACCTACCTGCCGCAAGGCTACCTGCCGCAAGGCCACCTGCCGCTAACCTACCTGCCGCAAGGCTACCTGCCGCAAGGCCACCTGCCGCTAACCTACCTGCCGCTAGGCTACCTGCCGCAAGGCCACCTGCCGCTAACCTACCTGCCGCAAGGCTACCTGCCGCAAGGCCACCTGCCGCTAACCTACCTGCCGCAAGGCTACCTGCCGCTA